>NC_092825.1:132052982-132242968 GCF_039878825.1 Excalfactoria chinensis | reverse complement strand
TCATTTGTGAAGTACATCATAACATACAGAAGAAAACTGACAAATATCAAAAGAAAAGGAAATTAAGATTCACAGAAGGAATGAAGACAGACTTCAATTTTAACGAAGGCCCTCCAGTTTACTAAAACACCAGGCTTGCCTAATTTATGAATATTGGTGCATGTCCCCTACCCCCTTCACACAAAGCTCAGATAATTGGTCTTTGTTCAGGGAGCTGCCTATGGGTTGGGATAACAGCAGGAGCTCCCTTTGTGAGTGCTTTGGGCCCTGCTCCAAAGGTCCTCTCAACAGTAGTGCATTCAAGGCCACAGCAAACATGAGGCCTGATTCATGTCACCCACGTTACACTGCTTTCATGCCAGTTGTAATTCCATTTAAAGCGAAGGAGTTACTCATGCTGCATAATACTGAAGTAATTCACCTGATTTCAGTGAAATTACTCTGGCATAGAATTGAAGTTAGACAAGGAGTGATTGGAGTCTGTAGGACTTGAATCTTAATTGTTTTCTGAAGTCTGCTGGGTATAAAATGATAGGAGTCTGGCGTGCATGCATTTGACACTTTCTCTGCATGGAAGAAAGTGCTCCAACCAGGAAGCCAGTGCTTTAAAACTTTCTTATCACTGTTTCATGGTTTCTTTTTATGATAAAATCAAAGGAGTAAAAATGTAGGTGCTAAGCTGGTCTACAGCACAAGAGTGCTTCACCAGACCAAGTCTCCTTTTTCTTTGTTATGGCAAGATGAGGTCAGGGCAACTAGAACACTAGTTACGGCTCCGTCAGAATTGCTCTGACAAAGACCATACTGATTCTCAGCAGCTCCAGAACAGGCAACACCAGCAAACAACTTATCTTTGGATTTAGAGGTGAAGACCTTTTATCTCCATGATAAACATGGCTGTCCCCTCACTGCCTTCCCATTGTTAATGAGAAGAGTAAGTCACACAGAAGCTCTGTTTTTTCAGCTTCCATCAATCGTTTTGCATCTTTACTGCTGTGCATTCATGTAGCCTGTTGTGCAATATGGCCTTTGCTGGAGCTCCCAGCAGCTCAGATAAACAGGAAACATTATAAAGAGACTAGAGAAAGTGGATGGGTTTGAATTAGCTTGTGACTATGCCCAAACCAGAAGTGGTGACCAGAGAATACAAAGAGATACTGTTGCTTGCACATGGCTGATTGGCACTGACTAGTTTACGGCTAACATTGCCATGCAAAACATGAGTGGGCACGGCATTAAGAGGAAAGAAGTGAAGTTTTTAAAGGATAAGCTAAATGCAATAGAAGAAATAGAAATTTGATAAGATTGTGAAGACAGAACACACAGAAGTGTGGGAGAGCAGGGAAGAATAAACATTAAAAACAGAAAGTTTAAAACAAACCTGAATGAGGGCTCTACCCATTCTAAAGGCAAGTTATTTGAGAATGTGAGATATATTAGAGAATAAAACCAGAATTATTTCAAAATCAGATGTTCATAGTTTTTGTTGAAGTCCAACAGATCTGCAAATGATACAAAGACTCACATTCACTCAAATATACTCAGATAGAAAGTCAGTTCAGCCTAAGAAATTAAACGATCCAATTAGTTCATTTGTGGACACAAGATGAGCATCCAGTTTGATCATGAAGAAGGTCTTGCTACTGAAGGTACAAACTACTATCAGTAGATCAGCTATTGAGCCTCCCTGTGCACTTATTTATCAGTTTTGTAGGTAGGGTATTGAAAATTAACAAGTCTGGTAGTCAGGAAGTTAAGAACTGACATTAGCTCTAGCCATTAAATCAAGGAAAAATGAGAACTAAAGGGAAGTTACTCCTAAGGCATTCACAGAGATGAGAGAGGTAAAGAAAGAAAAAGTTCCTGTACTGGAAGCTGAAGGATGGTTCAACAGAAGAACGCATGGGAAACCCCTTAAAGAATACTCTTGAATTCTCAATACGGCTTTCAAAAAAGTCTTTCAAGAAAGACTTGGAGATAATGCAACAGGAGACAAAATTCAGATATAGTGCCTAATATACTGCCCTTCTTTGACAAGAGTATCTAGCTAAGAAAGTACACTATGTATACAATATCTATTAATAAGAATTTATGTTCTGTGTAGAGAAGAGTGATACCTACTAGAAGCATAGATGATGCAATACCAGTCTGATAGAAGGAAGGATGTAGAAGGGAGGGTAGTATGTAAAGACTCTAAGTTATTATTATGATGCAGCAAAGAAAAAAATAACATTATTCTAGCTGTTAGGCTATGCGTTTCCAGTAGTGATGGAAAATGGAATGCTGTTGAACAAGAATCTTCTGTGATGGAGTGGTGTTAAAATGAGTTGGATTCAAGTTTTAGGAGTTACAGAGAAGTTTTTCTACAGTAATCAAAGGAAAGGACAGCCAATTTTGCAAGAGAAGACAAAGAGCTCTGTTTGTTTAGCCAAGAAAAACCAAAGTTGAGGGAGGGAATTACTGTGCTATACAGATATGTCAAGAGAGTAAACATCAGAAAAGAGGAAAAGCATTCAACTAAAGAATAATAATGATGCAAGAATGAAAGTCTGTAAATTAACTAGGAATATACTTAAGAATAGAAATTTAAAAACACTTGCAGATGTCAGAGCCGTAGGACTTGAGAACAATCTTCCAAAGGACCCATGTAGACATAACATCCCAACTACGTTCCAGATAGAAACAGATCAGTTCAGGAATTCCAGTCTCCAGTGCTTTTATCTGTGAGGTCAAGGGACTAGATTTGATGACTCTGAAGGTATCTCTAAACTTAGTGCTAAAACACAGATATCCCATGCTATAATCTAGTCCTATGCCTCAGTGTTATCTTTTGATAAATGGAAATAGCAATATTGATGTATGTCACCTGAATTCTTTGAACCATATCTGGAGTACCAACTATAGACATTTGCAAGCAAAATTATTAGAGTTCAATAGGAGGTGCCAGAGAGTTAAAGAGAAAGAATATGCATATGTATATGTGTGCATATATGTATATATGTATGTATATGAATATATATATGTACACACACACACATCTCTTTTTGTATTTTTTATATTTTATTTTTTATTTACCTTCTGTTTTAACATACCTTATATTTTATTTCTATTTACATATGTCTAATATATAAGATTTTGTGCACATACTGTAGTAGGTAGGTTATAAATACATAGTTTCTCTTTTTAATCTACTGTTTCCCTTATTCCTCATAAGTACTTATCCTGCCCTTAGTTTCCAAAAGCCCTAAAAATGTAATAATACTTTATTGACACCTGTAGTGCACTCTTAAAAATAATGCATGTAGCATTACAGTAAGAATATGTCTTTGCATGGTTGATGTCACTCAGTGTTTGATGTTTTCAATAGCATAATGTTCAGGACCTAAAGCTTGCAGGTGGTAGATACAAAAGAACAACCAAATCCTAAGCAATAGAGAGCTAGATTCAATTTAAATTACAGTTTATTCTGAGTGCATAAACATTTCCTCTAACCCTTCATAATAGTCAGGTTTAGTTGATACTGGCCAGAAAGGACAGACTTGGCCATTTACAACAAATCGATGCATTTTCTGACTACATTATTTATGAAAATATTAATTAGAGGTGAGAAACCTGCTGTGTACGAACAGATAACTGCAAGAAATGGAGAAACACCCAAATGAGGGCTGTGATCAGTTTGAGAGCACTCCTTGCTGAGTGTGGCTCAGTGCTGAAAGGAGGATACTGCTGATGGCTCTCCCTTCAGACCTGCAAGCTTTGCTCTGCCTCTGAAGAGAAAGGAGCTTATCAATTTCCTGTCGCTCCCAGGTATGTTTCCTCCTGGCAGGGGGGTGACATATCAGGCTCTTCTGCATTCTCCTCTGACAGCACTCGGTTTTGCTTCCAGCATCTCTATTAGCTGCAGGATTTTTTTCTTGTGCAGTTTTAGTTTCAACAAGTGCCAAGATTTGAACTGGTACAAGTACAAAGATGCATTCATTCCTAAATTGTCACTTTCACAGCCATAACTATCAAAGTGTTGCCATGCCACTTCCTAGGTCAATTTATGGCATAAATACCCTGTCAAAGGCACAATGATTTATTCATTCCCCTCAATGATAACTATCATATGGTGGGACTCATTATATGATTGATTTCAGCTTATTTGAATGATTGCGTTGCTGATGGTGGATGCAAAGGGGGGCACTGGAGTTCTGGGAACTAGACACATAACACCGATATGTTTTCATGGGAACACTTCCACTGACACACTACTTCTCAGGCTTCAGCTCCTGTAAGGTTGCCAGATCCCCTCTAAAAAGGAAGAGGAAAAAAAAAAAAAAAAGAAAAGAAAAGAAAAAAGAAAGGGAGGAGAAGAAAAATGAAAATTCAAAGCCCATTCTGCTTAAAACCCACTTGGAAATTTGTGCCTGTCACTCCTGATCTCCCTGATGGCAGTTACACACTAAGTGCCTGCCTCAGTGAGATAGCAAACCTGAGGGAAGAGATCAGCCTGGGAGGAGAACAACTTGAGCAGCACTCTCCATCTGTTCTCAGATTGCAGGTCTTTGCTGGTGGCAGGTGGAAAAGCAAATGGATAATGTTGGCTCTGCTGAACAATCACAGTGCTCCTCTGTGGTTCCACACACCAGTAGTTATTTCAGCTTCTTTTTAGCCTTGCAAAGATGCAAGAAGATTTAAAACTTGAAATGGAATTTGAAGATTCATTATTTGGAGGCAAGCTTAAACTTACTAAAAATATGTGTCTTGAAGGTGTACCTATACAACACCTGCAGCTTTGTCTTATGAATATCTGGAATTTTCTTTCTCCACAGTTATGCTTGGTATTTCATAAAATCCATTCCAACGAACTGTTTTGTAGAAGAAGGCTAAGAACAGAGTCATTCTGGTGAATTTGGCTATCTAACCAGTGTTCCCAGTGTTCCCAGTGTTCTATGGACTGCATCAGTACTTTTGCAACTTCAAGCTGTTCAGAGAACAGGATCTTGAATGTTAAGGGTACATCTATGTTCATACCTTAATTCAAAGCAGGAGTGTGTGTTACCAAATAAACTCCTACTTGCACTTTGTTTTGCATTGTGGAGCAGTCTTAGGCTAAGCGAACTGGATTCCTTTCACATGAAACTACACTGGAATATGTGCTCCAGATGTGCACCTAGTGATCTTTAACCACAAACACACAGATGGGAGGCAGTCTGAAGTGAAAAAGCAAATACACATACAAAACTATTGAACGTACACTGTGAGAACTGGTTCTCAGCACCAATTGCTTTACCCTCCAGACACCTGCTCATACTCATGCACATGCTTTTCCTATGGAGAAACAGCCTGTAGGAGGCCAGTTCTGTGGACAACGTGGTCTAAAAGACTGATGTGAGAAAAATGACCCAGCGCTGTCATCATTCATTGATTCTTCATTCATGAAAAGTCCTTGCAAAATTTAGCGTTTTTTAAAAGCTGTTTCTTAGTTATGGATCAGGAAAACACAACAGACTTGAAGTTAAGTTAAAGAAGTCAGAAAATCATGAAATGAATCATGGACCCACAGGAATCATCAAGCACAACACCTGAATCCACACAGCACCACCCAAAATCCAAACTCTGTGTCTGGGCGCACTGTCCAAATGGTTTTGTACTCCAGCAGCTCAGGGGCCATGCCCACAGCCCTGGGCATCCCGTTCCATGCCCACTGTCCTGTGGTGCAGCCCCTTTCCCTGACCCCCATCTGCCCCTCCCCTGACAGCTCCATGCCGTTCCTTCGGGCCCTGTTGCTGTCACACAGAGCAGAGCTCAGTGCTGTGCCTCCACTCCCTGTGAGGAGCTGCAGCCACCATCAGGCCTCCCCTCACCTCCTCTGCTCTGTGTTGAGCGCATGGAGGGGCCTCACATGCTCCTGTAACATTTTCCCCCACAGACTCTACACCACTTTTTGTCAACCTACTCTGGACACCAGAAGTCCCTTTTTAAAGTTTACTTACGCATATAAAAAGTTTATCAAATGCAAAATCCAAAGGGTCAATAGTAAATGATAAACTGCCAATTTATTTTCTTCTGTATTTTGTGGTTGGGACCTGTTTTCTTAACATTCTTGAACTGCAAAACTGAAGAGTAAATTTCTCTTGCAATTTATCTCTCATGTTCAGCCTCTCCCCAGTCCTTACTGTAAAGTCACTATCCTGATTGAACTTACAGAAACCCTTCAGTAGAGTCTCTGGAAATAATGGTGCTCATACAGTCTGAAATGTTTTGCAAAACTTCACTTTCTCCTGCCTGAAAACAATGACTTGCGAAGTGATCTGTTGGGTCTGACGTAAAGAGCCTCTCCCCTCAGCACAAGCAAGCAGGTGACAGGTCACACTATGTGCTCTCCATCCTCTGGAAGTTCAGATGACATTGGTTTATTCTCATTCCTCTTCCCCTGAGCTATCCTAAAATGCAGCTTTAACTTGCAGGAAGACATATGTGGGATTGATATGTTTTACTTCATGGGCCATACAGAAATATTGATGTGGTTTTATCTGTTCGATCTTGAACCAGTTATTATAGCTCCAGAGAACCCTGATATTAAGCTGCTCTTTGAGTCTTATCCAGGCATAATGTGCTGTTCAGTTGAAAGGCTGGCACTGTGAAGAAGATGCAGAGGGTGTAATCACAGCCATTACAGAGAGCCATCAGTGGAGCCAAACCTACACTTTCCACAGTCAGCAATAGGCAGCTAGATGAAAAGGAACTATTAGAAACCAAATCTAGCACTCAATGTGTAATAGACAGCAAAGAGAAAGCCTGTTAGGGAACTGCTTCCACAAAAGCAGCGAAATACTGTCATACAGAAAGAGAAAAGATTCAGTACCAGTTTAAAAAGGTCAGCTTTTCAGGACAAACTGTCAACATTAATATTGGAAAGCTGCCACCTTTACCATCACTGCTCATATCTTCAAATTCTATGCTCCAGCCTTTGTAAGGGGGAAGAGTTTATCTGAGTGATGCCACTTCCCCCAATTCTTTTTTGTCTTTTTCGAAGATAGATTATCATTAAGGTCATCTTTAGGTCATTTCTATTCAGTGATTAAAAGGAGCTGGAGCATCCTAGGTATTTTTGATGCTCCCAGAGGACTCTTTGTCTCTCTTTCCTCCTCCCTGCCCACAGCGCTTAGGAAAAGTGCACTTCCTCCCTCCTTCTCAGCATGGGGAAACATCAGTGACTTCCTGAGCAGACTCTCCATGGGGAACAGAGGAGGTCAACAGCAGTGTTAATAGTCACCTGTGTAAAAGAGAAACAGTAGCCATCGAGGCCAAATATCATTTAAAGTCAGTATTTATGAGAAGTTTGCATTCATTCACATTCTTGACATGGCAACCTGTCTGTCTCAACAAATCATGGAATCACAGGGCTCAGAAACACCTCGTCAGATATTTATCTCAGCCATCTGTCTGCTAAATTGGGTAGCATTTTATTTAGTGTGTTCTCTAACTCTGCCTCCTTTGATGATGAGGTCTCTGTTAGCTCTATAGGGGACTGAATCTATTATAGCCTTCTCTCTAAAGACATTTCTGTCACTTTTAAACATTTAATGGGTGCAGGCAAAACATCTTCATAAGTGAAAAATCCCAGTAGAGGTGAACCTTCCTACTGACCATATCCTAAGAATCTGTTTCCATACAAAGGCTTGGAGTATAAAAAAGAGAAGAGAAAAGGGATAAGACAGAAAATGTTGAAGGAAAAAACCTTCATTTGTGATCCTGAAGCAGCACTAAAAAAACAAGTACAACCCAAGTGCCTTTTGCTGACGTAAATTTTCATCACTTTCAGCCCATACACTATATCACATATAAGATTTAAAGTTTCAGTTCTTTTTTAATTATTCTCAAGGCTTTTGTGTGTGTGTGTGTGTGCATGCTGTTATGCATAAGATATTTCATCTGTGACTGCAGGTATAATTAAAGCAACGATTCTCAAATGGCCTATGTTATGTAATCTGTTTTCATTGAAATTCATTGGCACTTGGAGAACCAGTCCTCCCAGGTTTTTTCAAAAATCCCCCTGTAGGACTATGACTGAACATTACAAAAGAGCACCCTTTGAATGCTCATAAAATTAATCTTATATTTATTTTTAAAAATGGAGAAAACTTAGTGGATTAGGGTTGATATTACTCAAAATACTGTAAGCACAATACGTAACTATTTAGAGGATTATAGTAACTTTATGTGAGTAGAGAAAAAGGAGCAGTAAAAAGGAGAATTTTGAGCTGAAGTAATGGGTGATTTATTTCTAGAGATTTATGTATAGTGAAATAACAGATTTTATGAATAACACCTTGGATATTTGAAGGAGCTCTCACTCCAAGGGAGTTTGACACCATTTCTGTAATGAGTTCATTTCAGTAAGCTGAAGACCCTTTGAAGTTCTTTAAAACATTTCATAATGAGACTCGGATAAGTGACTTTTATGTATAGTTGCCCTTCCTGTGCACAAGGACAAATTAGCTGACACTCCTGTAATATTTAATACATAAACAAATGAAACTATTGCTAATTCAGGTCCTAAAAATCTCAAGCTTTGCATGCTATTACAGGCTGAGAGTTTCAGACAGTGTTCATTTTCTTCCTCAAAGTTTGTTTATATTTCATGGTTTTAACAGTAGGTCAACACAGTACAGGGGCATTTTGGTTATCCTGTTGGACAATGACAGAGGTAGATCTGTTGACAATTTGCATACACAAGACAAGTGAGTCTTTCACAATGGCTCCCAGATAGCACCTAATTTATTGTTTTCTTTCACACTTTATTTAAGGTGATAAGGAGTATGATGTGAAAAGTAGAAGACATCTTGTAGGAACTGCCACAAAAGATTGTCAAAGACCGTTAGAAATTTTATTTAGATTTTTGGAACGTCTAAATGCCTTTTTAGACCTGGCTAATAAATGTACTGTAAAATGTAACATCTGATATTCGAAATTGTGATCCTTAAAATTCCTGTTTGGTGTAATTCAAAAGACCAAAATCCTCTACCCTCTCAGTTACAAGCATTTAAGTTTCCCTACATTTCTGTTGCTCTGGGAACCCAAAGCACTTCAACGTGGGTAGAATTGAAAATATTGCCACCTCTCTTACACTTAAGCTTTATTCATTGTACGTATTTTCACTCATTCGTGCAACATATTCTGGACTGGTAGACAATCTCAGAGCTAGGTTGGCTCCACACAAAACACTGTCATCATTAAAGAAAGAGGTGGTGGTCCTCAGTACATGAGTAGTTTGAGAGTTTGACCCAGCACATGATCAGACAGTTCTCTTCTCTACCTGAAGTTCTTAAAATCTGTTTGTCTTTGTGGGATGCATTCATCAGCCCAGTGAGGTGTGGCTATTTTTCTTTCTGTTCTGTTTGTTGAGGCTGTTCTTTGCATGGAAAATCTTGAGTAGACAGAAGCAATGAGGCTGAATGTGACTTTCTGACACAGTGGGTAAAAACTGCTTCTGAGCAATTTAAATTCCAGGGTTCTGAGGGCTGCTGATTCCTCTTATCTAGGTTAACTGTAGATAAAATCTAAGACCGTCTTTAAGAGCAGATATGAGTAGGAACTAGAAATCAAATATTTTACCTCTTGGAAAGTTGTGTTCATACTCATAGTCCTCAGTGAATATTTAATTTTCTGCATACAAATAAGCTACTTAAACTGGAAAATTAGGCAGAACTACCATCCCCTGCATCTGCTCTAGATAGACCTTAATTTCATGGTATGGCCTTCTTCAGGGAGACTACCTCTTGGCATTTTTTTAAATGTATGCTCTAACCACTACTGCTTTTCACACTGTTGTGGCAACAACAGCATTTTTTGGCTTCTGGTTTTGAAAGAAAAGTTTCAGACCCCTTTTCAAGAGAAAAAGTGGGATGGATATCGACTGAGGTTGTAAGAGTAGAAGTTTCTGATCAGTGCACTCCGAAATTCGTGCCTGCTTATTTTTGAAGTGGGGTTGTGGAACATGGGAATACAGGATGGTCTTCAAAATGTGGGGAAGAGAAAAAGATGGTGCTGAAAAGGGTATTGCTGAGAGACATGGTTTTTAGGAGGCAATGCATAACTAACAGGTAGCTTTAGTGAAGTGAGCCAAACTCATTAGTACTGCTTTGCTGATGGTAGTGCATTCTGCCTGTGTTTGAGGAGACTGTATTCCAGGGCATAAAACTTGTCAGTGTTCTTTTTGTGGGCTACTGACAAACTCTAATGACTCCTTACAGGAGTGTGTTTTTGGCAGGCTTACTCAGTTTTGTGGGGCTGGAAAACAGTTGCAGCACATTATTAATTAAGGGAAATAAAAGAACTGTGGAATGAAGCAAGTATAGCAGCCAATGAGATGGGTAAAATGCTGCAATATATGGCATAAACACAACATACTTACAACAAGACCTCCCTGAGATCTTGGATAAAAGAGCATGTACATTTACAGGAAAGAGGGAAACCTTAAAATAGATTTGGAATCACAAGCAAAGGTATTGCATCTGGATACTTGCTGCCTCCTATCTTTATTCAAACATGACTTTGTGTTCCTATTTTTTGTATATATATAAGACCTTACCAATGATACCTATTTAAGTGACAACTTGCTGGAAACAGTCTGTAAAATAATATTACTTAAGGATTCAAGACTGAAGAGAAGATAAAATTCTCTTTTACTTGCTTTTCTTGTGTATTGAAGAGTTCACTTCATAGCACTTGATGAACTTTCCCTCTATTGCATGTCATTAAGGTAATACTATCTCCTTGTCTTAAAGAGAAACTACTAAGGACTATCCAAGCTTCACTTGCTACTCAGATCACTGTCACTGGATAGCATAATCTTTAAGTAATTTAATGCCTGAATTGGCTTGGCTTGTATCTAAGCTGACATTTTTACTGCTTAGGCAGGACTGGTTTATAACTAACTCATCTGTGCTATGTGCAGAGTGCTAGGATATGGTACACATCTGCTTCTGTTTGAAAAATGACATGTAATCTGACCTTATTAAGTCTGATTATCTATAGGTTCATTATCCCCTGGATATGTTTGAATTCGATATTTAAACTGTGCTTCACAGTCTCCTGATCTCTTTGCTGCATTCAATGGTAGATGGTGTAAGTTCAACAGTACCAAGCGGAACAGATTGCTAGGAACAGTCACCCACCAGTGGCGATGATAAACAACCTTTTACAACAATCATCTAGTTAAAACACCATTAACAATTAATGACATACATCACAGAACTTACTGAACCCATTTAAGACTAATTTACTGGCTATAAAAATATGGCATTAAGAATTTATGGATCATTAGCTTTTATTCCAGAATGAAATATTGCTGACTGAAACTCTAAGAAACTGTTGAAAACAATCAGTCATTAAAACTACATGAAATTAAAAGAATAATGGCAAAAAGAACGGAAGTGAAGACAAGGCTTGTAAGTGTTTGGGTAGAGGAAACTAAGTTCTTATGTCACTGAATGGATGAAGATTGCATTTTCAGACAAGATTGAAATCTACAATTAAATAATTCAAACAAAATTTTAATGTACAATAAATTCTTCCTTTTCAAACCAAGGAATATTAGATCACAGCTGATCAAAATTCTTATCATGGTCTATTAATCACAGTCAGTTATTTTGAAACACTCTTAAAGAGACTATAACAATGTTAAAGTTAATTAACTAATTCCTCTAAATAGTTAATACATAAATTCAAATTTAGCAGCTGCTACAGGCTTATATGTTAGAATTTCAATTATGCCTTGAGGCCAACACAAGACTATTAGAAATGGATTAGAGATAGCTATAATTTCCAGTTCACTGTTGCCCAATGAGACTATCTCAGAGCAGAGTTCTACTTGTTTGTAATAGAAAAGATTTAAATATCATATACTCTAAAGGGGTTTTAAAATAAGGTGAAATACTCATGTCATTCTGTACTGCTTCCATAGGAATCACTCAGATTTATTTTTGGTGTGTTTACTTTTCTTGAGAAGCTGCCCGTTTAGTTCTTCTGGAACAATGTTGGCAGCATTTTCTAGATTTTTACAGACTGATAATGCAAGGTTTGAGAATTATATTTGAATAGTCAACTCCCTTTATTTTTTTCACTAATTACATTCTGTAACTTCCATAACATTCCATAAGCTACATTTGAAGTACAACAGTACAGCAGAAAAATTAGGATTAAACTAGCTTGAGTAAAAGCTATCGCCATGCTCTGTTTTTAGTGTGTCTAATATTTTCTACTATAAAGAAGGTTCATCACCTTTACCATAGCAGTTCAATGTCCCCATGATTTACAAAAACATTTTGTTCTTTGACAGAAAAAAAAAATCCAAGCCAAACATAAACTAATTTGATTTTTTAATTTGGGTTGCATGGTTTCTAAATCAGAGTCCAAGCTGAGTATGGAGAATTGAGGTGGTTTGGAAATTCAACATCACCAGCCAGCACCTGTAGTCAAGACAAATAATCTTGAAGGGTGTACATGAACTACACATTGCTGGGAGCTCAAATCATCATCATTATTATTATTATTATTATTTTTAGAACTGGCGGGTTCTTCTAGTTAACAAAGAACCTCATGTTAGATACTGCAGCAGTCTAGGAGGCTTTTTGTCCACCTGCTAACCCTCCAGGCAAATGCTCTCAGTACCTATACTTGAGGTAAACTGTGGGAAAGAAGGAAAGAGGGAAGGAAGGGAGGGAGGAAGGAAGGAAGGAAGGAAGGAAGGAAGGAAGGAAGGAAGGAAGGAAGGAAGGAAGGAAGGAAGGAAGGAAGGAAGGAAGGAAGGAAGGAAGGAAGGAAGGAAGGAAGGAAGGAAGGAAGGAAGGAAGGAAGGAAGGAAGGAAGGAAGGAAGGAAGGAAGGAAGGAAGGAAGGAAGGGAGGGAGGAAGGAAGGGAGGGAGGGAGGGAGGGAGGGAGGGAGGGAGGGATAGAGTGATGTTCACACAAACACTGTGTAGGAAAGAATGCAAAGTTCACTACCTCAGAGAAAGAAATGTCCAGGCCAGGTGAAATGGCGCCCTGGGCAGCCTCGTCTAGTATTAGGTATGGCAGCCCTGCATGAAGCAGGGTGGTTAGATCTTGATGATCCTTGAGATACCTTCCAACCCAAGCTATTCTATGATTCTATGAAATGCAGAACACAGACAACAATAAAATAACTGATTATGACTCTGTAGCTTTAAAAAGTCATACACTCAGTTAAGAAGTGTTCATAGAGTTTTATTACAAGCAGTGACACTTTGAGTGTCTGGATAAAGAATCTTATTTCTTATTGGAAGAGAGAGTAAGTGTCCATTATATGCATAGGAGATGCTTCTAGAACAGTAGCTGTCTGTCAAGAATTCAGAATTGGAAGAGACTCACTTCTTGACCAGTACTTCCCTCCAGCAAAACTACAAAACCTTCACAACAAGCCAAACTTGAAGTTTTCATCATATCGCTTTTGGATCTACAAACATGATGGTAGGGCTGATAAAGAGAAAATTGATGAAAGGGAAAATCATACACTTTCCTCATCTGATTTACCAATGCAATACAAATTTAATCAAAATATCCCCCTCAATCTTAGTACTGCTTATGTCATTGTAGGGTCAGGGCCATGTACAGTATTTCTTAGTACTTCATCTAATTCCCATTTTTGTCCCTGACGAAGCATCAAAAGATTTAAAACGAGACTAACATCCATTTTTAATTAATATGGAGTTCTAGATGTCAATTGATTTTCAAAATTGTGTTCTCTGTAATTTACACTTTAGCAACATTTTATTTTAATCTACATTTGAAACAAAAGCTGAAATCTTGCCATTCTATAGAGCGTAAAATTGTCTAGACTTCACTGCAGGATGTCACTGTCACTGGATACATCAAGAGGACAATACTCCTATGTAAAATCTTATAATGAAGCATAGTCTATATTCTTCAGAGCATTCTTTGCTTACATATTGATTTACAAGAACCATTCATGGCTTTTCAAAAATTTTTATTAAATAAAAAGGCATGGATAGAATGATACAGTGTTTGCTCATGGGAAGACTGCACTATGCTTAAATTAATAAAGGCTGTATAATTAGCAATATTGCCTTCTCATGGCATGAGCGGTAAATATAGTGAGACAATATTTCTGTAATGGATAAACCCTCAAAGAATGCAATTGGATGTACCTATACCATTATTTGAAATGAAAATCTGAGTCTAGGCCTGCATAAGCACACATAATTTATTTTCTGTGTTTATATGTCTGCTTAGACAAAACTGAGGTAGGAAAACGCATTCCATTTTGTTTACACAATAAAGCATACATCTGAAATCCTGTTACTTTATGTTTTGCAAAACACGCTGTTTATCTTCAGATCATTTCATACACATTATTTCTTTGGTTTCAGTATTTGCAGGATTCATCTGTCCTCTTCTCAATTATTACCCAGATTTCTCTAAATTCAAACAAACAAGCAAAAAAAGTGAAAAAATCAGCCAGAACAGTTAATTTTTACCTAAATACATAGTAGGATGCAAAATTACAAATTTATCAAGTCTATAAAGCAAAATTATCACATAATCCTCTCTTCCTCAGAAATGCCTATAAATACATTATCCCAAAATATTTCAAACTCTTATAGTTCATGCACAAATCTAGCACTCACTTCTGTCAGCAGCAGAATTTAATGTCTTATGAGAACTCATATAAATATAAGTTGCAATACCAGTGTTCTTCTAGTTTGGTAGACCAGAAATACAAATCAGTATATTTTCAAAATTCATTCTGGTTGTTCAAAAATTCTTCTTTGCTTTATAAACATTTTTATCTAGAACAGGAAAGGGCCACTTAACTGAAAAAACTTAGGGCAGAATTCTCCTTTGCAGTTGTACTACAAAAACCTACAATAAGAAACTCAGATGCAAACAAATGTAAATTCAAAATAATTTGTGTTATGTGTGTAACTTACTGTGTAAAATATGTTTTACTTGACCAAAAATTTAAAAATCATTTTCCTGGAACTCTCCTTCTGAATATGGTGTTTGAAGAATAAGACTGAAACTTTTCCTCTGGTCTTGACAGAATCTGTTTTTTTCTCAGTGTGAACTCTATAAGGCTATGTGATGTTCAGTGGAATTAGTTTGTCTCAAGTAAATGAACAATAAGAACTGTATTATTTTTCTCTGCTTGCTCTTCCTGGCAGTTATCTGTGCAAAAGGGATATGGGAAAGGGTGATGAAACAACTTATGCTTGAGAAGTCTGCAACAGAAGAGCCGCTATAACCTTCTTCAGGTCCCTATACTTGAGACCACAAGTTCAGCTTCTCTGTCAGTTCACTGGAACGGTGGAGGATGTGTTCTCAGGATATCATCAATCTAGACTTAGATATAGTCCTTCCCATGGGTGGAAGAACATGTATTGCTTCTCACCCCTTGGTAGCATTTGCAATAATTCTGTGAGGTCTTTGGTAGGTGATGGAGCTGAGATTCATTTAATTGGTGCGTGTGCACACAAAAGTGTGTGCACCCCTGGTTTATACTTTTGCTTTGGGTTATCAGAAACTAGGGAGATAAGAACCATAGAAAATAATATTAAGAATTATATTCCTACTTGTACTTCTCCTCTATCTTTATTTATTTATTTATTTATTTATTTTTTATATGCACAATGAAGTTTATTATAATAAATTGAGGTTGCTTCCTGTTTGTGAAATAATAATTTTTCTCTTTGCTGAATAAATTGATTCTGAGGTCCATGTTGGTATTATTGCATTAATTCAGAGGCCAAAGACCTTCTAGTATATTAGCCCAGGGTGTAATTATTGCTAAATTAAAAGGAAGTACCCTTGAGATATTTTGGGCCAAATCCTCAGTTGGTTTAACTCAGTATTACTCCACTGAAGTAATAGCAAGGAGATGTGCATATTCACTGAGAAACAATCCAGCATTGATTATAAAGAGCCCTAGGAATGATTACTAATAGCTTAGTTATAGAGAAATAAGTTCCAAGCGGTTAACTCCATCTACTTTAAATTATTTTAACTAATTTGGAGCACATAAATTGAGGAGTTTTAATTTTCCTATATGGTGGTAATGGAGACAAGGAGGCTTCTTCAGAGAGTAACAGAGAATGGTTATCCATTTATAATAAATGGTTATGCATTTATACCAGGGCCGAAATTAGTTGATTATGTTCTCTGTCAGAAGATAATAATGTGATTGCGTTCAAACAGATGTATGACTTAGCACTTGCTCACTGATGCCAGAGAGCGAAGCCAGAAACAATTTCTGTGAGCTGATGTCACACACCATGTAATCCTAGCTAAAAATTATACCAAACCTTATCCTACCAGTCCCATAGCAGTGAAGAGGGGCTCTAAAAATCAGCATCAGCATACAGCACCATGTGCTGCTTTCACGGTTTTTTCTGTTAAAATGTGGAGACATCATGAAATGTTATTAATCAGAGGAAAGAGTCCTCAGGAGGTCATTTTTTGTCTTCCTTCCCAGAGAAAAACACATCTATGTACAGATGTTGATATATATTTCCCATAATGTCTCTTTTTACCTCGAACAGAAGAGATTCTGTAATGTTTTGGGAAACGATTTCCAGGACTGTGGAAATAGATCCAGGACACAGATTTCTGTGTCTCCTCTTTAGCTTTATTTTTCCTTCAGATTTTTTTATTTTTTATTTTTTTTTTTCCTGTTTCTAAAATCAGTTTTTTCATTGCCTCGTTTGTTGACTTCCCTTTAAACTGTGATTTGTGTAAGGCTTGTTACACAAATGGGGCATCATGGTACAGTGGATGCACAACTGAGTAGAAGTGGTACAGAATCAGGGCATTGTGTTTCTTACCTCTGACATTCCCCTAAGTTTCATCTAGAATTAGATATGTCATATATTTCACCACCAGAAGTGTTACAACTTCTACTCATACTCACTCAGCAAACTGCTGTAACAGCAGGTCCCTTTTTGATAGATTGCTGCCTCTTCAGTTTTTCATTTTGTGTGTATCTGATGTCTCTGTTTGGTGTAGTTCTGTGCATTTGTCTTTATTGAATTTGAAGTTTGATGTCCAATGTATCAAGATCAGTTAGATTTCTGATATTGTCTTCCCTTGTCTGTTTAACATTATGTCACCACAAATGTCTTTAGTGTATTCTCTGCTCTG
The DNA here is from genome assembly GCF_039878825.1 of Excalfactoria chinensis. Lineage (NCBI taxonomy): Eukaryota > Metazoa > Chordata > Aves > Galliformes > Phasianidae > Excalfactoria > Excalfactoria chinensis. The sequence continues at coordinate 132,225,805 of NC_092825.1, read as the reverse complement.
TCACCCAAATAATTCATCAGTATGTCGAATCAAACTGGATCTAGAATGATTCAGAATCCTGCCTAAGCACTCCTATACTGACAATGCATTATAGATATTTGCAGTTTCAGTGCTTTCTTTCTTTCTTTTTTTTTTTTTTTTTTTTTTTAAATTATTATTATTATTATTATTTTTTTTAATTTTTTCCAGTCAGTTCTATGTCTATCTGATGGCGATTTTATCTGGGTGGTACTTCTGTTACTTGTCTATGCCAAGGTATGCAGAACAAACTCAAAATCCTTGTGTATCACAGATATTGTGTCTTTTTCCATCACCACAGCATTGTTCTCCTGTAAGATGAGAGTAGACTGATTTGATGTGATTTACTCTTGACAAATCTGTGTTGGCAGTTTTAATCACCTTAATATCCTCAAGATGCTTATACATTGATTATTTAATTCTTTGTCTAATATTGCTTCTGACACTGAATAGACTGTGGTCCTATGCCCTCCCTTCTAGTGAGAGATACTGTATGCTCATTCCACTGCAGTCTTTAGAGTCCTTCCCAACCCTTCTCAAGTTGTCAAAGGTAGACCTAGTGTCCTCAGTCAGGTCTGGCTGATTCTTTAAGAGCTCAGTAATGAACTTCATCAGGACCCGCTAACTTAAAAATACATTTCTGTTATCTAAATATTACTTTATACAATATTACAGTATTACACCTTCTCTGTTCTGACCTTCATAGTATTCTCTTTCTAAATGAATTGCATTAACATTTGTTCTTGGTTAATATTTATTTATTTATTTGGATAAAGACTGAAGCAAAATAAACATTGGAAGCTTCAACTTCATTTGTGTCTGTTATTTTCTGTTACTTGCTCTTCTCTATTAAATGATGACCTTATATTTTCTTTTATCTTTCTCAGATTTCAAATACATACCCCTTTTGATTTGTATATACCTAGCTGGTACTAATTTGTTTTGCAATTTAGCATTTCTTATTTTGTCCATCATGCTCATGTTTTCTGATTGCAAATATCCTATGGGTATGGATGAAGGTGTTTTAATTTATATTACTGGAGTGGATGAAAGGGTCCCTTATTGTTCATTACTGTTGCACTGCTAGAGGTTATAGCCTCCATGTTTGCTAATCCATTTCAATGGTATTTTAAGTGGGTTATTGTAAATTATTGCTAGGGGTGAAATACAAAAGATGTTCTGAAATGCCTTATCGTATATTGCTTTTCCTACTTGTCTTTTTTTTTTTCAAAGAATTCCATATTTTCATCTTTCTCTGCTTACTACTTTTTTCTATGTTGATATAGTTGTACTTTTAATGTCACCTTTTTTCAACAGCTGCAAAATCTTTTGCACTTCTGTTCTCAACAGCTGTTTACAGAAGAAAATCTATTTCAGGGAGGTTTCTGATTTTATGAAAATCAGCTTATTTTTGAAAAGCATGATTAGTTATGGAGTAATTGGTAATTGTTCAAGAAAGATTGAGAAATATAATTATTTTCCAAAAGAAGGCTGAAATATTTCTTACAGAGGCCCACAAAGCACACATCCTTTGTGTGGATCAAGGAGGTTGACAACATTTTTTTTAATTTTTTTTTTTTTTTTTTTTTTTTTTTGCAGTTAGAAAAGCTTTCAGACATTTACCACAGACTACCTTTGGTTCACATGCATAATTCTAATTTTGAAGCACATTCTAATTGATCAGGCATGTAAAGGTGGAAAGATTGTCTTAAAACCAATGCATTTCGTTCTCATATTAGTTTCAGCTTCTCTTGTATAAGCCATGATTTGCATACCAACAGTCAGTGGCAGAAAAAGGTTTAAAGTAAGAAAGTAAGCTTTGTTGTTGCAGATCTCTCAAACTTGACTGTGAAGCATGGGTGGTCTCATTTGCTATTCTCCAACTTTTTCTTGTCTTGTGAACTGATTGTCAGAGGACTTCTTGCTTTTGCTGTGGGATGTTTAGTATTGTTAAAACTCCTGAAGCAAAGAATGTTCAATGAGATTTGTTTGTTAATAATGTAGAAGAAATTGGCATATTGGGGGAATCCATCAATCATACATTTAAAAGAAACTAATAGTTGATATTTCAAAGAAAGATGTTCACATTCTTTAATTTTCTGTATCCTAGTAGTGTTACTGAATTGCTCTAGACTTACTAGTTCTGAAGACAGAACTGTTCTGTCCTTAAACCAATTAAATGGATGTCATCCTATTGATAAGAGCTGTTAAGAGGTTCCTTGCTGGGAAAAAAATTATTTTACTTACAAACCAAAGTGAGATGGTGAGACTAATTTTGAACTTCACATCCTCGAAAATACCGTTGCAACTGTGTAGACATACAGAAAGCTTAAGAAAAAATCACTGCAGAATGAAAGATACAGAATTTAAAAGGGTAAAACTATTTCCAAAGATTTTTCCACTTGATGTAAGGTAGAATGTCTCTATGACATCAGCACTGAGGTATTGAAGATTCCTTCTAGTAAAAAAATAGTTTTTCTATATCATTCTTCATTGAAATTGGCAGTTATAAGATAATAACTAGTTTACCTAATTCCAGCTGCAATAAGTGAGATCTCAAAATATAAAAGAGAAGGAGCAGAAAAGAGATTTTTGATCATGTAATCCTGATGAATTTCTTCCAGCAGTACTTAAGGAATAGACTGATAAAATTTTAGGTCTATTCATAATTTAAGAGCCCAGGAAAGATGAATGAACTTCCAGAAAATTGACTTTGCACAACCAAGGTTTCTCTCTTTAAAAAACATGAAGTGCGTAGAAATTATAGACCGCCTAACTAACTTCAATTTCTAAAAAACTATTGACTAATCAAACAAAATATTAGTAGGCAATACAGAGGTAAGGAGAGGAGGAATAGTCACCGTAGATTTGCTAAGAACAAATCATATCGAACAAGCCTAATTTCCTTTTCAAAGTGGGTATCAGACCTTGTTGACTTAGGAAAAACAATTTGCTGTTTTTCTTGATGTCAATAAAGCTTCTGACACAGTCTGACATGACATTTATATAAGCAAGCAAAGGAAATAAATAGACAAATTAATGGATGTGTGTAAAATGAGGTTTAAAATTGTACCTAGAGAGTAGTTAGTGATGTTTCACTGTCAAAATGAAAGGCTGAACTGCATGGAATTTCAGAGGAGTCTATCCTGAATATGGTCATAGCTCTGAATGTAGACAGAGAGAGATGCTCATTTTAGCACTGCAAGGCATATGAATCCTTTCATTTTAGAGTAAGTTCCAGAGACTCTGATAGGAAAAGCTTTAGTTTTGTTTTGTCTTTTTGCTGTGGCAAAGTAGTTAGAAATGAAATCATGTCAACTTCCTCACTTAAAAGTGTCACCCCTCTAAAAATGTTTCCTGTCTTATTCTAGAAGGGATTGTGTAACTTGTAGGCTAGACTCCCAGAGCCAGCTGCAAGGATTCTCTCCATTCGTCTGTGTTAGGGCTCCCCACACTCACTGAGCATGACCATATATTCACCACGTGAATGTGAAAGCTTGTTTGTGTGCGGAGTGTGTGGGGAGAACAGGAGCATGCACACTGTTGAATGATTGTGTTAATGTCAGTCATAAAAAATGAGTAGGCTACAGGACTGATGAGTATTTTCAAACTGACATTGCAGCCAACTGGATCAGTTATCTGACTGCCAAAGGCATCATGAATTTAGACATAATGGCAGCGAAACAAGCAGCAAGTAAAGGGGGATGGGTCTGAAAGGCAAGAACCAACAGGTTTCATTCAAAATAAAAATCTAAAGCAAACGAGGATTTTGTTGGCTTTGTTTGCTATCATTTGCTGATATGTTGAACTCTACTAATTGATTCCATTAACAGGAAACCTGTCTTTGTGAGGAAACTGGAGTTTTCAGAACAAATGCTTTTACATATTGAATATATTATGAAGTTGGTTGTATTTAGCCTCTTAGGCAAGATAAAAACCTACATCCTTGAAGTTCCATTAGTAGAACTCAATATTCACATCTACATGATCCTCATAATTAATTCCTTATAAACTTTATTTAAAAAGTAACCAGATGCTGAGAAAACTGCAAGCAGGGCACCTAGGAGAAGGAGATTGTAATGAGACTTCCCTGTGAAGTTCTTCCTCATTCATCTACCAGGAAGATCTACCATGCTTTCCATTAAGGTGCGGAGATTCCATAGTCCCAGTGACCTTCACGTTAAGGGTCTGTTTGTCTTTCTCTCCAGTAGTGCTTCTGGTTGCTTCTACCAAGCAGATGAGAAGAAATTCTATTCTATTCTGTGATTCCATTCTATGAAATTGCTCTGCTACATGAAGCAGTACAAGTTTTAAAAGTAATGCCTTAAGACGGAGATCCAAATAGTAGATTAAGAAGGCAAACTCTCTAAGGAACTAAGCCTCCTTTTGCCAAATCTGTTTAAAATGCTATGGTACCCCTAATTTATATCTTCCCATGCAGGAACTACTTTCATATATGAAAATATTTGCCTTATGCTAATGATGTGCAACTAGGTCACTAGAACTCATAGGAACTGATAATGAAGAACAGAGTTGGGGCTCATGAAACTGATATAAACAGACTACAGGATTCTAGGCAAATACTGAGTTGCATATATCTCTGGATGTTACAAGAAACTTCCCCAGTCTTTTGCCAGCAAGATAGTCTATACCATCAGGCAAGACCATTTCTCTTCACCACTTAAATTAGATTTGCAAAAACAAAGAATCCTTTTTTAGATCTGGTAAGTTTGCTCACATATAGAAGTTAAAGAAATATAGTGTGAATGAGCTTAATAAAATATGCTGACTAAAAACTATGATGTCGCATAGTTTGTCTTAACCCACTACAAAACAGTACAAACCCAAGCATTATTGGCTTTAAAGCAAAACACACAGTGGAATTTATAAAGAACTATAGGTTTCCCTGGTACTGAGATATACTACTGAATTAGTAGAGAGAAAGCTCACAGCCCACTAGTTTTTGTCACTGCTCAAGACATAACTGTATTCTTGTGAATGCTGGATGACTACCAATAGAAATCCAAAATAGAGATTTAGCCAATAAATCAAATTTATCTATTTAGCAACAGAAAGGAGTGGTTTTATTTTCCTTCCAGTCCATGGGTATTTCACTCCCACTCCTGCATAAGACAGTATTGTTTTGGCTTCAGTACTTTATATTCTTGAGCCCCAAGCACAGTAGCTTTCTGCCTGAGATCTCCTCCTTCAAGTAATACGCACTGAATCAACCACATATGGAAGAAAAATGACAACAGTAAAAATTAAAAGAACAGATAATCAAGAACTGACCAACCATCTATTTGAGTCATGTGGATTGTGTGGCAGCACTGGCAACATTTGCTCAGATTAAATTCTAGAAAGAGATGCTACTATATGTAAAACTATAGAAGAAGAATGAAACTCGGGATTGATACTGCTTATTGGATAGGCAGAGAGGGGTAGAGAAACCTGAGAATAGTGTGCTTCTGGAAACCACTGAGAACATGAGACATTATAAAATATTCCAGTGATTGCCTGAGTTTATGTAGCTCTGCGTGAAAGACAGACGTACCCATCCTTATGACCACAGCCTAAGCAACCATCAGCAGATTCCAGAAGGTGGTGATCTATCACACTTCCGTTTTGACACAATCTCTTTTAACTATTACCCAGTTCAAGGGTTCAAGGGATCTCTGGCTTGCTTTTATTATGTAAAAAGGTATCATCAGTCATACCTTTATAAAGACTGATGACTTTGTATCATCTTTATTGACAATCTCAAAATTTTTGAAAAGTGGAAAAAAGACATCTTTGTCTTTTAAAGGCTGTTGTATATCTGTGTGCAATTTAAATGATAAATAAAATGCCACTGTGATCGGATTATAAAAAGAGATGGTCTCACACCAAAACTGTTGACTCAATAACATATCATGACACCTAAAAACTCATCTCCATAAAGAACTCTAATGTTCTTTAGAAAATATAGAGAAGGTACCATCAACTCCCGAAGTTCATACACTACAAGAAAAATATTTTTGGAAATAACTAGCTATACTCTATTAGTGACATATTTTTAGTGCTGGTAGAGAGGATTGTGGATGACTAAAAGGAAGCTTGCAACTGGGGGGGGCATTTACGTAAGCAGTGACAAAATGGCATGACTGGATTCATCTTACCTAGCTTTAGGTCCACAGTTGAAATGGCTGCATGTGAACCATTTGGGTAATTGGTGGAGGAAAACTGTCTCATCTAGAACTGTTTCCAACAGGTAGTACCTTCATGCTTAATATTCAATTAAACAACAAACATACAAGGAAAAAAAAAAAAAAAGGGGGGGGGGGGGGGGGGGGGGGGATGGCCTTAGTTTTTTTAATGCATTTGTGAGATAAAAATTTCTGCCTTTTGCCTTGTTAAAAACTGACCTTTTAAGGGACATTTGTTGGATGGACTCATACCCTACTAGTAATAAACCATAAAAAAGAAGTTATAAATGCCTGTCATCAACAGAATGTTCTCAAAACTGCTCATGAGGTGGCCTCTAATAGTACAAGACTGTACTGTTAAATAAGAATGCCTTTTTTCCTCCATGTCGGTTTAATTTTAATATTTTTACAGTCAGTTACTTAAGAGGCAAATTCTCACTATGGGGAAAAACCTCTCACTATTTAATAACACAAAGGTGAAAATACATGTAGCATCTTCTGAAAGTTGTCTTGTACCATTTAAAACTCTTTTTTTCTTGTTGGTTTGAAAGACAGTATTTCTCAGTAGAAAGAAAACTTAAAATGTGGATGCTACAGTGCTATTTTCATGAATCTACAGGCATCCAGGCTGAATCAATAGTTCTAAGAAGAGTGCAAACTGTACCATTCATCTTAATGGGGTGCTTACTTTGAAGTCTATTTATAACCTTGTAAACATTATTTTTATTATTTATTGATTTGCTTGCTTACTAGAATGGCACTTCAGACTTCTTTCTGTCACAAATGGAGTTTTTAAAGTCTTTTATTTTTAGGCTATGTTCTCTACTTTATCTTGTCCCCACCCTGACAACTTCAAGAACATACATGTGGAAAAGAAAAGGACTAATCTTCAAGCCAAAACCACACTTCAAAAATAAAGATATTTCTGAAGCATCAGACAGGAAATCAGGCATCCCAGAATCCAGTGCCCACAGGAATTTCAAGGAAAGGAAGCCATCACCACGTATCTTGGTAAGTGACACTGCCAAAGCTTAGAACTGAGAAATCAAGGCCGACCAGCTTGTTTCCACCAGAAACAGAATGAGGTCTGGTAGTATTTGGTATGGTGTACACTCACTGCCAATTCACAGATTGTATCATGAAGCTATTTATTTGAGGAAACAAAGATGTATACAACTTTAAAAGCTCTAAAATACTTTCAGAAAGTAAGGAGGAGTGTAATCAGTGATGAATAAGGCATAAGAAATGTATATCTTCACTTATACTGCACGTTTTGAAGAAGATAGGATATATGAAACAAATCTAATTGTCACCATTTCTCACTGATAGATATTCCTGTAATACCTTTGAGCTATTCAGACTGGAAAGTGAAATTCCTTTTTGCGTAACACAGGCCTCCATAGATTTCTATAACACAGCCAGATTTACATCTGTACGAAAGTGCTTCACACAATCTTGTTCTGTAATTAATTTTATTTAGATACTGGAAATTTCCAGATATTTAACATAAATAAGGCATATAAAAAGATCACGCAACTCTTAAAAATAATTCCAGCATCTTAAAATGATAAAATGAAAATTCTACTGAAAAAAAAAAAAAAAAAAAAAAAAAAAAGCATCAAATTTGCATATATAGTCAGACAAAGGAAACAGGGTTCACATAGTGGGCAGACAATTGCTGCATCCTGTTCTCTGATGAAGCAAGCAGTCTCTTTGTTCAGTGAAGAAGATGGAGTGCAAAATACTTGAACTGATGGAGAGAGTGTGCTGCCAGAGTCACCTCTGAAACAATCTCTAAATGACCAACTTCACAAGAGCAAGAAAGGTGGCATAAGTGAGATGACACAGTGATGACAATAGATCACCAAATTCTTCTGTATGACAGGATAGTAATAATCTTACAGCTGTCACCTACTTACAAATGGAATGGAAGGAGACTCAAGCAGGGCTACGTGTTAACAAAATAAAAAATCATTTGCTCAGCATTTGGTGTGCTGTGGTGGGAGCTGGCTCTGCAGTGTACTCCAGAGTCCTGGGGGGAGCTCAGCACTCCTGTTGCATTGCTTCCAGGGGATGTGAGAGCTCTTCCTGGCATCAAACTGATCCAGATGAAGAATAAACCAGATTTGTCTATTCAATTAGAAACAGGGGCCTACCTTTTTTCCTATTTAAATTCACATTAGAGTGAACTAAACTGGAAACATGGGGAGTGTAGGGGGTTGCGTAGCCTAATCTGGAATGGACATGCCAGATTCCAAATTGCTGAAATCCCCAATCAGTCACATGAGATGGTTCAGTAGATGAGTCTGATACTGAGTAGGTGTCCCACAGTCTATGTATTTTTCTGAACTGCTTTTGTCTCAAAAAATCTCATGTCTCTCTCATCTATCAGTCAGACAAGCTGTAGAAAAATAGAAAAATTTCCCTTGACATATCAGAAGAACAGTGTCGTTTCCTAGCAGTATTACCCCAGTCCTGGTGGTTTACATGACCTCTAAATCTGCTTCAGTGGCCTAAGACAGGTTTTGCAGACAGAGGAGGCAGCAAAGGATCTGTGAGGGGTGATCAAAGGGCAGCTTCTTAAAAAGCACAAACTAACACCAATGTCTTCAGCAAGGGAGGAGTGTGAAATTTTTTTGTCCAGGGTTCTGAATGTGCCCCTTATCTCAAAGCTGTAAGAGTCTAAAACGTTTGGACCGCTTTTTATTGGGAGTGGTGATGAGGCAGAAATTAAACACCATCACTCAGGTCTTAGTTTATTGAAATCTCCAGGCTAATTAAAATATTTTATAAGATATTAAAATGTCTCAAAAGTTTTATTTTCTGACAGCATGTCTTTTTTATACCATGAGGAGAACAGGTATTTTCTCTAACAAGTTTGAAGAAAATAATGTATTTAATGGCTCTGTGGTGTCCTCATCCCCATTTATTCCTCTCTTAATTCCCCGAGTTCCCAGTAGAACCACTAATTCTGGAAATCATCCTGCTTCACAGGTATTTGCATCATGTGTTATTCCATATTTGTATGTCTTTCTGTGTCTGCTCCTCAAATTCCCTCAGCTGTTCTACTTCTCATCCTACTTTTACCTCTTGTACATTTTTCTTTTGTCTTCATCTGCATTAGAATTTTGACCTCACAAGGAGACTATCTTTGATGCAAAGACAGTCTTGAGGCCTGCCATCTAAGCGTGTTATTTTTAAAGAACTTTCCTCCTTAATTTCCATGCTGTTTCTGTGTCTGCTCGCTGTTCTCACACAGTATGTAATTAAATTAGAATTGGCATAGGTGTAGGTTTTTTGTTTATTGCTTTGTTTTAAATATCATAATCTCAGTTTTCTATCTCTGTAAATTTTGGGCTGAGTTTAATTCTAGGTCACCATGAGAAAATATTCTGTCCAAGGCAAACAGTCCTGTCCAGACCACAATCAGCATCAAGGAGTGGTATGTACAGATACTAGTGTATGGTTATTTAAATAGCATTCTCTCCTGCACTGCAGTTTTCATTGGTTTCTTATATTTACATGAAGAGTGTGTGAGTGGTGACTGAAGTAGAAAAAATGGGTTGTTTAGGTCTTTGAAAGCATTCTGATACTCTTCTATTTGTTATGAATAAACAAGCCAAATATAGCACATGTAGCAATTCAGAGATCTTCTAGAGATTAACACTGCTTGGATAAGCTCAAGCAAATATTGATTTCAAGCCTGCATTGCAAGACAACAAAACTTTCTTTTGAAGAATGTTATTATTTTTATTAGGGCGTTTAAGAGGTTAAGAGGTCTGTATAAATGTGTTAATATCATTAGTTATGAGAACAACTTTCTTGCCAAAGCCTGTCTCATACTGTTTTTTTAATAATTCATTTGTATCAGAATTTCTGTTTTGCAGCTTCTGGAGCATTGTCTGCCAATGTTTAGATACACGTTGGCTAGACTTGCCAATTTATCTGCAGGCACTTAATATTCTCAGAATTATTCTCTTGGTGTGGTAGTATGTGAGAAATAGTAGTGTGTTGGGAAAATATTGCCTTCACAGAGCATTTTATTTTTCCCCTACAGCTATGTATTAGCTATGTGCTAAAATTGTGTGTGTTAGCAGGTGTCCTTATTTTCAGTACTGTCCCTAAGGATAGCCAGGCTACTGCATCAATGTGAGAATAGTGCAAGTGATTGCTGGATCATTTTCAACTTGGTTTTGTGCTGTTAGCTGTCACAGAATCACAGAATCACAGAATCATAGGGGTTGGAAGAGACCTCCAGAGATCATCAAGTCCAACCCCTCTGCCAAAGCAGGCTCCCTACACCACGTCACACAGGTAGGCATCCAGGTGTGTCTTGAATATCTCCAGAGAAGGAGACTCCACAACCCCCCTTGGGTAGCCTGTTCCAGTGCTCCGCCACCCTCACCATATAGAAGTTCTTGCACACATTTGTGCTGAACTTCCTATGCTCCAGTTTCTGTCCGTTTCTCCTTGTCCCGTCTCCACACACTGCTGAAAAGAGTCTGGCCTTGCCAATTTACCCCCACAACTTAGATATTTATAGACCTGGATCAGGTCCCTTGTCCCTCAGTTAAAGTGCATTTGTAAGGAGTAACAGCTTTGAGTATCTGTATCTTTGATCCAATATCCGCATTCTATAAATCTGTACTTGCAACATGGACAAGCAAAATCCTCTTGCAGTGTTCTCAATTAAATTAATGCATTCAGAAAGAGATTTCAGAGATTAAACGATATTTGAATGAAACTGGAGTGAACTTAATAAAGTTCAGTGAATGGCAATTTGCTTACCTTGGCTATATTACACAGCAATAATAAGCCTAATTCCAATTTCACCTTCAGTGTCATGAATTCTGTGCCAATGAGCCCAATCCTTTATGGTGAGAGCATTAATTCAAGCATCACTCACAATGTATGTCTGTTTCTTTGTAATGCTTCTTCACCTTTTCCAAATATGTCTTGGTTTATCTGGGTTCTAAAAGAGAGAATTCCAGTCAATTTACCTGTATTTACTTTTTAAGGTCTTGTGAGAGATAATAAATGCACTGTCTGTCATTGAGCTTTATGTCCCATTCTCTCCACATGGATGAGCAATGCAAATAACAACCTTGCTGTCATGCTGCAGTCTCATTATCTGGAGTGATCTTCCCTGCCTGAATACTGTGCTACGATCTAGTTCTCTCCCCATACTTCTCACTTGCTTTTGTCTCTGCTACAGAGTGCAAGATTTCTGAAGCAAAGACTGAATGTGTGGTAAATATGTGAGCCTGTTGTGTATTTTCATAGAATCGTAGAATCATAGAATGGCTAGGGTTGGAAGGGACCTCAAAGATCCCGTAGTTCCAATTGACTTCTGGAGGCTATGTGGCCAGACCCAAGTTCAAAGCAGGGCTGTCTCTGTAGTTAGATCTGTTTGCTCAGGGACCTGACCAGTGGAGTGTTGAGTACTTCCAAGAGTGGAGATTCCACAGGCACCTCTCCCATTGGTTGTCCACTCTCTCCGTGACAATTATTTTCCTTACTTCCAGTCAGAATTTCTCTCGTGGCCTCTTGTACTCCTTTTCACTATTTGTTTCCCTCACCACAACCTCTGAATCCAGTTAGCTGATTATTTGCTTTCTTATGATACAACTTATCCACAGCACAGATTCCTAGCTCACATAACTTCAGGTTAAAAAATGTTGGTTGCAGACTCTCTGTTGTGCCTTACTCCAGCACTAGGAACCAGAAGACTTCTTAGAGATCTGTGTGGGTATCTGTATCTAAGAAAGTATTTTTCAGAAGTCCACATCCCTTGCTCTTATTACCTGTGTCTCTCTAAAGACCTAAGTTGTAAACCAGATTTTCTGTAAAAGTGGTTTTCTGTTACAGCACTCATAGCTGCTCTGAGGGATCACAGTTCTTACAGGATCACTGCTGAACTATGGATTCTCACATCATAGTTTGATCACTTCAGGACAGCATGACAGAGGCCTCAGCTAACAGTGGTGCCTTGATGCTGCTGAAGGCAAGCTGCAGCTTTCAGGTCTAAGCACAGGCCTGGTTAGAGGCTGTCTCCAGGAGTGGGGAACTTATCAGCAGGTAAGAACAAAATGCATAGGAAGGCCAGATATAAATGAAACCTTAAAAGCTACTTGTGAGCACATCCATTTCACTGTTAGAAAACAATAAAGAAAGATGCATTTAGCCATTCATTATTCTTTTCATCAAAATGCACATAAAGCTCTTCAGTAGGACACTGTAATCGTGTTGACACATTTCTATGACTACAACACTATGTCAAAATCATTCTCTAGTGAAGAATTGCTGGGGATTTGGAAGGAATGAGGGAACTTCTTTTTCTTTTGAATTTCATACTTCATTTTTTAATTTTTTTTCTTTCCATTTCATACTGCTTAAAATGAAGGAAAAAAAATCAGGTCTGTGACCTTCTCCAGTTACCCAAGTAGAATCACTTCTGATTTTCCTCTTTTATATATATATTTTTTTCTTTCACAAACTTATTCATGATAATGTCTGAATGGCTATTATTTTAATTTGCTTCTCTCATGCTTCTTTCTTTTATAGTTATCTTCATTAATGTTACTTTATGCAACACACTCATCATAAAAAACCTGACAATTGAAACCTTTTGTTGATAATGGGAAATATGTTTTTGTGCCTGCAATAAACTGAACTAAGATCTTACTCATCAGCCTTTCTTTTCTTCATTTCTCTTATTTTATTTTTATTAATATATTTCCTCTAATTGTGGCTGTAGGTCTTTGTCTATGATGGAAACTTCATTTAAAAATAATTTTATTGAATTTTTAAAGAGTAATTATTCTACATACTGGGTTGTTTTTTTCCACCTAATTTTCTATGGCTTGTGCTTTACAGCTCAAAGTATTTCTTTTTCTCTCTCTGTATGTCTAATATTTATTATACATACATGTGTGGGTGGATAGATAGATACATAGTAGATACAATATTTGTAATGGCTTATTTGTATGACCTGAACAAATAATTGTTTGAATATTTCCATGGGATTTAGGGAAGGATCCTGAGAGGAGTGGGTGTTGTAGCATGCTTTAGGAAAAGAAAAACAATGCAGTGTTTCCAGAAATTAATTACTACATGCTGCAGGCAGACAGACTGTGGCAGAACCTCTACATGAACCTTAGTTTTCATGAAGCAGAAACTTCACAGATTAGAAAGCTGCTACCTGTATTTTTGCATTGGAAGTCATGGATCAAAGTTATTCTTTCTCTATTTAGAACCAATCCAGTTTGTTCACATGTGTTTATATATTCCAGTTAGTTCTTAGGAATCATTGATTTGACAGATGTCTTCCACTACTATATTTTGAAGAAACTTGTAAAGAATTATGGTCTATCCTCTCTACAACAGATTTATATCTGCCAAGGAGAGTGTCCATGTTCCTACTTCTGGAATAAATTGTAGCAGAAATACAAGATTGCAATGTTCTAGCTACAATGTTTCTGTTTTGGTTCTTTCAACAGGCAGGTTTAATTATATTTAGAGATTTGTTTTGTATTGGTATATGGTGGTGGAAAATCACTTGTGAATCATTCTGCTGAACTGTATTTGGATAATGATGACCTTCAAAGGATAGATATAAATGTACTATCGATACAGTATTTGTGATCAAAAAGATCATAATGGTGTAGAAAAAAAAAATCTGAAAAACAACAACAACAACAACAACAACAACAAAACAACTTTATTTTGAATAAGATTATTAGAGTAAATTTATAAGCAAACATATGTATTTATGACAATAAAAAGAATCAGCAGTTGGGCAGTAAGAATACTTCCACTGTGACTGTTTGGATTACAATGAAAATGTGAGACTTGAGACTTGAATGTAAGATTGAAATCTTAGACCTGATCCTGTTCTCACTGATGGCACAGTAGAACTAGTCCTTGTTGTCATGATCTGGATGTCTGTAGGACTGTTCTGTCAATCCTTCGTAGGGGCTTAAGCTCAGCATCTACCTCCACCTCACTTGTATGATGGTGATAACTTCATGTCTAGAGGAATATGCATAGGTCTGATTGCCGACAGGCTGCAAGTGGGGCCAGTGGTAAGAAAGGAGGAATCATAACTACAGCCTCCCAGCATGGAGATCTATGTTAAGTCTTGCTTGAGGGTCCACAAGGTAGGTGATGGAAGAGAGAAGTGTGGCAAAGTATATTTGGCATCTCTTTCAAAAAATTCTTGTCAGACATTGGAAAACTGAGGTGAAGTAGTTGAGTAGACTGAGAGTAGGCTTAGAGAGCAATTGGCTAAAAAAGTCTCACTAAGATCACTTAGTATGATCTCTTTCATTTTTATTCACACCTTGGATATTTACCAATACAGAAAAAGAGAATGCATAAAAAATGTAGTATTTATAAACTAGTAAACAGTTAAAGTGGAATAAAATGTCATAGTTTCTATAGAATTTGAAAGAACACAAATAGCAGTCAACAGAGGCATTAGAGTTACTGCAGAGAGCTGTGGTAGTGACATGGATAATACCAAGAAGTGAATGTTACTGGCATTAAAATTGAATCCCAGTCAACATTTACTCTCAACTATGAGCAACAATCACAGAATCATAGAATCACAGTCACACGGTGGGTTAGGTTGGAAGGGACCTCAATGGTCATCCAGCCCCCTACCATGGGCAAGGTTGCCAACAGCTAAATCAGGCACTAGTCAAGCTGCCCAGGGCCCCAGGTTGCTAGAACCAATACTTTGGGGAACAATGTCTATTTATTTCTGAACATTTTTCATTGCTTCCCCCCCCCCCCCCCCCCCCCCACCCTCCCCCCCCCCCCCCGAATGCTGTCATTATATCAAAATCCTTCCTAAATTCCATTACACCCAATATATGTTCAGAAGCATTTCTGAAACTGACTGTTCTCCCCTGCTCTGATTTTAGTGCTAGTGTATCTGCATCAAAATCACTACTATTTTAACTGGGGTATGCTGGTAGATTTTTGGTGCAATTTGTAGGCAAATATGGTAAGTTAATTTTCATCTCACTGTGCTTCATTCACAACACAAATGACAAACCCAACTTTCAGGATAATGTAGTCTTGCAGTACACAACTTTTTGTAGAGTTTTTGTAGTAAGCAACATAAACTGCCAAGTTAATGTTACCTGAAACCTGTTTATCCCTCTATGCAGGGTACTTTTTGTAACTACTTTGTATACAGCAAACACCTGGGGCCCAAAGGAGAATCCACTGAGTCATAGCTGAAGCATACTGGCAGTGAAAACCACTTAGAGGAGTTTACTTTTCAAATGCTATTTGCAGAGCAACTTGAATTTTCAGAAGTGGTGCTCTGGTTGGTGCCTGCCTTCTGAGCACCACATATTTCAAGGTTTCACTGTTGAACAGTACTTAGAGCTAGTCCAAAGCTTCATGAGGTCAAATGGTACGCAGACTGAAAAATTTTATTTCCCTTTCAAATCTGGGGAACAGGCTCAGTGATTCTTTCTGTCCCTGAAGCAAGCAGCCATGTTCCCAGTGCCCATGCAGACAGCCTCTCTCTCTGTTTGTACCCAGCTACTTTGTCATCCCTGGGCAAGTATCTGCTCCTCAGGTACTGTGAAGTGCTCCCAGGCTACTAGAAATAGGTGCAAGCACTGCCCATCTTCCCTTATCTCCTTCCACTCACTATGTGCCACATACCATTATGTGCCCCAGTAGCAGTAGCAGCATAAAGAGAAAAAAGAGCAAGCACAATGTAATGCAATATAACCCTGGTTTTCTGCTACTCAACCCAGCAGCTTTCTCCACTTTGGCAA
This sequence comes from Excalfactoria chinensis, assembly GCF_039878825.1. Classification (NCBI taxonomy): domain Eukaryota; kingdom Metazoa; phylum Chordata; class Aves; order Galliformes; family Phasianidae; genus Excalfactoria; species Excalfactoria chinensis. Next base: position 132,209,802 of record NC_092825.1, on the reverse strand, counting down.
AATGTAATTAGTCCAAGGATAGAACACAATAGCAGTGCTCTGCCACTGCCTCTGAATCTCCACAGTCTGGGCAAAAGAACAAGGCTACAGACACAGAACTTGGGTGATTTCCTTCCCTCTCTTTAGGCCACGATTTTGTTGCTTTTATTCATGTGCCATACTAGAAAGCTGCTGTGTTGCTTGTGCCTAAAGCAAATCCTCTCCATGACATTACCTGAAATGCTGGCAAAAGTGTACTGCTTGGTTTTATTTCAAATTGCACAAAAAGGCAATTAATGAAAATACAGGAGAAGATAGGCATTTGGAGACATTCTGCATAGAGATTCCATTCATATGCTACTATCAACCTGCATTTAGTATGGACAAGTAGAACTCATTAAACTGGTTGTGTATATCACTGCCCTTCAAGAAAAACAGTGTAGAAATCAGAGAAAATCAAATAAATATAATTCCTAAAGCTAATAACAATTTCTGTAGATTGTAATGCACAGATGTACAGCAGTGTTTACTAGCTACTAAAAGAGTAGCTTTATAGAGATAACAGTTTATTGAAATGAGAATAGCAGGGAACCTGAGTTATTTTGCTGATTCATGAACTCTGCAAACACAAATGCTGGTGGAGTAGTTATTCAATATTCTTCCATTACATTAACAGAACTGTTCTGGGTATTACTACTAGAAAAAACAACCTATAGAATCAAGTACTTAGGATCTGATTTTCAAATTGCCCTCCTTTTTGCATTTGCATTGGTGTTTTGCATTTGTTTGAAGCTTGCATCTGCTTCCAAACAATAAGCACTAATTTTAAACCTGTTTAGTACTCATTTAACCCAGATAGTTCTTTTGTGGCCATTTCACATGCATCTGGGATTCAGCGCAAAGAGGTTGCATGGAACAAAATGAGAGGAAAATGCTACTAGCCAGCAGCTGCAAGAAAGGGCCAAAAGAAAAAAATCAAGTGAAAACATCATATGAACATCCTACCATTATGTCTTGAGAAGCAGGCACACAGATAGCGACCCTGTGAACTCTTGCAGGTAGAGACTGCAATCAATGATGGCTGGCTATTGGGAAACCTAAACTTGGTTTGTATGAGATATGCTTCTCACTGGATCAATGAATCTTTGATTTGCTTTAAATAACTTGCATTATTTACATATCAGATGAGGTTCAGTGCAAATTACCAGAGTTGGACACAGAAAAAGGGATCATAAGGAAGAGGATGTCAGGTAATGTAAAATAGCAATCTTATTTCATGTAACAATGGAACATTTACTAGAAACTGTGGTCTCGTGGAAATTCCAAAAAGATTATTGGATTTATTCATATAGGCAGCATTTTAAAAGTGTCCATTCAATGGGACATGTGTCGTGATGGAGAAACTGAAAAACATGAAGGTGCAGGGTTTGAGACGGTGATTTTCCTATTTCTGATATGAGGTGGATATACTCAATTTCCAAACACTTGGTTTACCATTTTCTGATTTAGATCTTCCTTCCAACAGAGAAAGGCATGCAGTAAGATGCGAAACTCTCACCTAAAACATTCGGAGGGAGGGTGTGTGCTCCCATCAGCTGTCTCCACTTTCCAACTTAGGCATAAGTACCATACAAACAGTTGATAGGGAAGAAATCATTTAGTTTAAAAGCCAGTTACTTGCTCACTGAATGTGAATAATAACCCCAAAGTGCCAGATCACATCTGACCTCTGACCTCTATAGACACTTTTGATATTTTGAGATACAGACCCCCAAATTAATGAGGCATAGCTTACTGCATGTTACCTAGATTCCATGGTCCAAATGCAACTTTCATTTAATCAGATTATATTAAAGACAAGTCAGAAACATGACCTAATTAAAAGTCCACTGAGGTTAAGGATCCATGTGCTCACTTAGATTCCATCATTAGGTAATAATCACAAGTGAGAGGAGAGCTATAACACAGTACAGCATTGTAGAGTACTTGCCATCCAGACTAAAATAGTGGAAACTATCCACTGCTAATCTTAGATGGTTGGACTAGATGATCTTGTAGGTCCTTTCCAACCTTGTGATTCTTTGATTCTATGATGGCCCTTGTCTTCTTTCATTATGTCATGGTTAATGGGACCTGTGAGTGACGTGGTGCTCCTCAGCCTAAATCAGTGACTATTCTGCTGTTGGACTTGATGATCTTCAAGGTCTTTTCCAACCTGTGTAATTCTATGATTCTAGAACAGTGCTGGTCCTAAGGTGAGCCCCTGTCACCCCAGAACCCACAGTGGATCTCTTGTTTACTTTTTCCCACAGTGACTCAACATACAATATGACAGATATCTCAAATAACTCCCAGTGCCAAATGGCACATGTGCAGTTGCATTTTAAGGCAACTAGAGTTCTTGATGGTTAGCCACGTACATCTGCTGTCAGCCACTGTGGGCATTTCATCATTTGGGGCTTTCATGGGAAATTTCTCCCTTTGTAAATGTGAATATTAATTCCATTTCACCTTTCCAAAAAGATGGCTGATAAAGTCTCTATTTTGACTGCAACACATTATCTTAACATTATCTTAACACAGTGAACTTACTTTCTTTCCACTCAGTTAAAAAGTTGGTAAGATGTTTAGGAAAGCACGTAATGCTTCCACACCTAGAACATTTTCTTGCTGTACAGTAGCTAACTGAAATGAAGAATCACATTTTCAAAGTGATGTGTGTATATGATATGATATGTGATGTGTAAGATAGCAGATGACACTAAGCTGTGAGGGAGTGTTGATCTGCCTGAGGGGAGAAGGGCACTACAGAGGGACCTGGATAGACTTGATCTATGGGCCAAGGTGAATGGAATGAGTTTCAATAGGGCCAAGTGTCAGGTCCTGCATTTTGGTCAAAACAACCCCAGGCAACCCTACAGGCTTGGGGAAGCGTGGGTGGAAAGCTTCCAGACGAAAAGGGACCTTAGTGTGCTGATGGACAGTCGGCTGAATATGAGCCAGCAGTGTGCCCAGGTGGCCAAGAGGGCCAGCAGCATCCTGGCTTGTATCAAGAATGGTGTGGTGAGCAGGACTAAGGAAGTCATCCTGCCCCTGTACTCAGCATTGGTGAGGCCGCACCTTGAGTACTGTGTTCAGTTTTGGGCACCTCAGCACAGGAAAGACATGGAGGTACTGGAGCAGGTCCAGAGAAGGGCAACGAGGCTCGTTAAGGGCTTGGAGAATCAGCCCTATGAGGAGAGGCTAAGGAAGCTGGGGCTGTTTAGTCTGGGGAAAAGGAGGCTGAGGGGAGACCTTATCACCCTCTTCCAGTACCTGAAAGGTGCTTACAGTGAGAGTGGGGCAGGTCTCTTCTCACTAGTGACATGTGACAGGACAAGGGGAAATGGCCTCAAGTTGCGTCAGGGCAAGTTTAGGTTGGATATTAGGAAGAACTTCTTTACAGAAAGGGTAGTTAGGTACTGGAATAGGCTCCCCAGGGAGGTGGTTGAATCGCCATCCCTGGATGTGTTTAAGAGCCGTTTGGATGTGGTACTCAGGGATATGATTATTGGAGGGTTTTTAGAGTTAGGGTACTGGTTAGGCTGCAGTTGGACTTGATGATCTTCAAGGTCTTTTCCAACCTGGGTAATTCTATGATTCTATGATTCTATAAGTCAGACTTCAGAGTACTTCAATGTAAGTATCTGCTGCTCCTCCTGAAATCTGTGGGGATTTGCCAGGCATTCAACACCTGCATCCAAGGTGTTGAATGCTAATCATTTAATAGTCATTTAGTGCTAATCAGAACAATATGCAAATAATTAAAAATACATCCTTCTAGAAATGTAACCTTGAATTAATTCCTCTTAAATATATATATATATATGTATATATATGTAAACATGCACATATATAATATATTATTTTTTGACTGTGGAGAAAGTATTTATACAAAGCAAACCCCACTCTTTATATTCTGTTTCTGTGGACAAAACAAGCAGTTCAAACAATAAGTAAAAAGTAAAAGATTTTTTGAAGACCTGCATTAGCTGTCCATACAATCTAGTTCAGCAAAAATAAAATGCAAAATATAATCAGGAGACCATAAGCAGACATGCATATTGCTGGATCAAAAACATGAAAATCCTTAGTGGAGCATTACTCGATACAACATGTAATTGGATAACCTTGAGAGTAAAGATTGGGGAGTTCAGGGAGAAGATCAATTTAAAATCACTTAATGGATGGAGGCATTTAAAATTTCATAGACTGAAAAGGCGAAAGGTGCTGTGAAATAATTGCTTCCATCCTCTGGAGATAGTGTCTTACGATGTAAATGAGAGTCCATGTTTCAGTGATTTATCATATGAGAACTATACTCTTGCCAAGGGAAAAATGAAATGTAAGAGAAAGAGGAAGTTGTTTCTGAAGCCTGGAACAACTTCACCTGTGGCTTCATTCAGTATCCACTACAGTCAGTGGGAGATTTTATTCTCCCTGAAAGATGCCACTGGACATCAGAAGAGTTTCATGAGTCAACTTATGATGTCATATTTTTGCAGGAGATTCATAATTTGTTACGAAACAGATGTCAGATTCTGAAGCTGAAATTCATGTGCTCCCATGGAGAAACAGGCTTTCTGCCATGAACACATTTGGTTCCAGCAAGAGAAAAGGATTTGGAACTGGTCTGACTTAGAAAGCCTCTCTAAACTGTTTGGTGGACATGATCTGCTCCAAGTTTCATGTACCTACATTCTAAGCCTCAGAATATCTACATCTCTGCAGATAACATACCCAATAAAACCTCATGGTATGCAATACAATGAATTTATAAAAAGGAATGTCATGGTCCCTAGTCTGCAGTCTCAGGCATACGGTGACCTGAACAAGTGACAATTATGCTCTAGTGTGGTCCTTCCACTCTGCGGATAGGCATGGACGTTTAGGATTGGTAAGGATGGCACTGATTCCAATCTTTATCTTGCTGCATCCTGGAGTCCATGCAAAGTTCCTGTGGAAAAATGTCTAACTAGTATCAAAACTTTGGACTTTTTCTTCATTTCATTTCAGCATAGAAGCAATATGTTCTTTGCAGGTGAGAGCCACTCTTCAGCAAAAGTGTATCTCAAGGATCAAGCCACTTGAGGCTGGAGCAAGTCCAGTTTTGGACAACTTCTTGCACAAGCTGCATTTCCTCTCCTACAGTCTGGGGAACACTAAATAGCAATTTGTGACCAGCATGTAACATTTTTTTTCAGCTGATAGGAACTATGTGCCAAATTACCTATTTTCTACTATATGTCAGGTATTGCAATAGCCTTACTCTTCCTCTTCTTTTCTGTTTTTCTTTGTGTTTCTTTAATAATTTATTTTCCTCCTGATGAGTAAGCCATGGGGGGGAAAACTCACAGCTCAAGAAAGACTTCTTCATGGAGAATGTGGATAATTCCTTGCACTTCATAGCCTCTTTTCTTAAATACATATCAGCTAATCTCTAGTAAGCCACTGGCAAAGCTAAAGAAAAAAGTTTACGAAGTAGAGATTCTCCTAGCTAATACCTCACCCTCCCAAGCCTCTACCTGACAGCAAATCACTCTTTCTCTAAACTCAGACACTGCTGCTACTGAAGTGCACTTCAGTTTTGAACACGCTATTCTACCATTCATAGGCCTTTGAACTCTTGCTTTTAAATGTGGCTGTTGAATTAATGAATAATTTTGCCAGGTGTTAGGGCACATAAAGGGAACACCAGCCATATACATAGGTGGTTTTGTGCTCATTTTTACATTATAAAATGTTTTTTGGGACAAGATAAAAGGTATGGCTCATTCCCATACTTTTAACATGAAATTCAAATAATAAAGGCAGAGATGGTAAATTTTTTTGAGAAGTGAATGTATACATGTGATTTACAGAGCCAAGGAAACAAAATAATTCACATATATGCAAAATTCATTTTTTGTTGTCATTGTTTATTTATCTTAGATCGAAGGAATAATGCTGTTATGTTGCCTTTTTTTTCCATTGAGAACCACGACATAATAGTGAACATGAAACAAAAGGGTTTTAATACAAAAAGAGAGATTTCAAGTATTACAACATCAGAATGTTATAACTAACTGATTTTTGAAAGAAACTGAAGAGAGATTCTGTTGCCACACTATTGCTGATAAATAAGCATCTATCTTTACATTCTGTTTGGCCGTGGAACTTTGGACTTAGATTTTGATGTGTAGTATGTAATGTGGTGATGAGTCTTAGTCCCCCACTCATCCAGATCAACACCACTAGACATGCTGTGCTCTCACTCAGGTTTCAGGTTAAGCTTTTCCCTGAGCAGAAATCAGGATATGGGGAACAGGGGAATAGTCTCCTGCCAAGCCTTTCTCAGGACAAAGTGTCTATGCAGAACTCAAGGATGGTTGCCACATGAGATACTATAGACTTATCCATAATGATATAGAAAACCTTTCTAAGGGTATCTGTTCTGTCTTACTCATAAACTGACATTAATTGCCATCACTCTTGTGGTCCAGAAGGAACATTTTTTCTTACAAAATCTATCAATATATTTTTTTTATCCTGATGCATGATCCATTTCCTGGGATGTCTGAACAACTGACAATACAGAGCATAGGTTATTGGTCATCCCAGGATCATTACTGTTCTTTTCCTCCAGCAAAGTGCAACCTCTGTGGCTTATACTAAGTGTCCCAGAGAAGCCTTCTAGGCTGAATCTCCATCATGCCTGTCTACAGTGCATAGGGCTTGGTAATCCCTTACCGGCATGTTTGGAAAACCAAATCCACTACACATACAATTCTCCTGAGAGTGACAGGACAGAGAATGGAGCATATACAACAAAATTTGGCCTTAGCACTCAAGGGCAGCCTCATCTTTAAAGCCATAAAGGCAGTGAAGGAAACTGTGTAGAAAGCAATCTTAACAGGGAAAAACTGGGGAAAGATAATGAATTAATATGTGAATCATACTGTTTGTCTCTTCATAAAGTTTATTATGATTGCTTAGATCAACTGTTTTGCTATCCAAGAAAGTGCTTTCCTTTCTGCTGTTCTTAGCCAACAATTGCTGCTTAACACACAGAAATGGGCATCTCAAGAAATGGGATAGAGACAAAGAACCTTTCCTTGAATACACTGATATTAAGATAATGAAAGGTTTCAGTGGTAGTATTATTAAAGGCTGACAATATTGGGTATTACGATCTTCATAACACAGTTCGGGTAAATTAAACTAAACTATCTCTTATCTGTACAGCTCCTTAAGCCATACCGTAACAATAGTCTCAAGATTGTCTTCTGTAAGATAGCTAAAGTCCAAGCAGATCTATGAAGAAGGAGCAAGTGCCATGCACAACTTTCAGACTACTAAGAAAGGTACCAGTCGGATGGAATCCATGACCTACACAACTTTTGCATGTTGCATGCACTTCAAATACAAAGGAGGAGGAATCTAAGCAACACAGTATAGATAAAAATGACAAAACCCATGAGGGATACTAACGCTACAAATGCTTTAACTGATAGCTCAGTGTCAAAGATACGATGCATACAAAGTTCACTGTAAAAATGTCAGCATTTGTCAGATGTGACATCTACCCAGGACTGAGTAGGTCAAGTGTGCGTATGCTCCTTTGGCACATAGGCCGTTTATCTCTAACTGCAACTCCAAATATAAAGTGATTAAGTAGAGCCTGGGAGAGTCTTCAGATAAATAAACTATGTTCAAAAGCATCTTCAACTTCTCGCTGGTAAACACCATGTCTGTCTACTAATATATATTGAGAAAATTAGTGTTTTCATGCAATGTTTTATGGTACATTACCTAAACTCAATGAGCAACTCACACTCTGTGTTTCATTGCTAACAGTAGATCACAATGTTTCACTGCCAACTATGTGTGTCACAGCAATAATTTGACAGGCAACAAAAAGAGAATAAACTCTTTGCTGTGGTTTATACAGTTTATTTTACCCAGTCTCACTCACTGAAGTGGAAGAAATGAAGACATACAGCTTAACCAGTATGTTTACATGCATCTAACTACATGTTTTTTTTAAAAAACTAATTGAATTACAATAAAAATTCACAGTTCTGGCTCCAAGAATTTGAAGGAGCTTTGAAAGAGCTCTAAAGTTAAGAATGGAAGAATACTATGTTTTTCATATATTGAAAAAATAGCATGTGATCAACAGTGAAAAAAAGTGCTATATATATATTTTTTTTAATTTGGCAATTTCCATAGCAAAGCACGTGGCCTAGAATTTTTTAATGGTCCATACATGCTGTTGTTGAACTGTGAAGCTCCCTATCATGTTTTCTCTGACACAAGAGAAGGAGCCAAATGGGACTGATAAATCATTAGTAAGGCATTTCTTGGTCTCCATATACGTTCAGTATATGCCAGTGAACATCAGCGGGTGTGATTTTTTCCACGTGGATAGATGACAGCCCTTTGTTCCATCTGTACTTCCATGTTAGATGCTATCGTGTCAGATTGTCTGTCTGCTGCCATTTGCCCCACAGCAACAAAATGTAAAGGAAAATCAGTGAAAAGGTTTGACTTTAACTGCCATGCTACCCACATTTGCCTTTGATGTTGTTGGCCAAATTATTAAAATAGGAGGCATTACTTTTGTGGCTTTTCTCATCATAAAAACCGCCCTTAACACTGCATTATTTTTCATTCTATGCAGCACCTCTAACTTTAGCAGGACTTTACGTGGTTTAAGAGAGGAATTTATGACCATAAAATTTTTTAAAGAGTGGTTATGAACTCCTATAAAGCACAGCTCTGCCTAGCAAAATGGCAGCATAGATGTTTGATCAAGATAGCTTTTTTAATAAATCAACTGAAATATGGCAGTAAAGATGTTTCTGTTGCTAGAGGCTGAATGATTTTAATTGAACTAAATTCCTCTGGTGATTTCTTTAAAGCCACATTATGTTCTTGGTAGCTAGCTTTTGCTGAATGACCTCTAAATTTTATAGCCTTTTTTGTGTACACAGTGTGCTGATTCACAGCCTTGGTAGCTCTAGCACTGTGTGTCAGAGGATGCTTTTTAGCCCTCTCTATGCCTCCTCCATTTAATGACAATATTGGTGGGCAAGGGTGACTCGAGAGTGAGGGATGAGGCAAGGAGGGGAAGGCAGGAAACTGGGTGGCCTTGCAGTTGGGTAAGGAGTACAGTACTTTAGTATGTACTTAACCAAGTACTTGTAGGAGGAACATATGGCTCAAGGAGATCAGCAGGATCAGTCACTTGAAAACAAGACAGTGCTTAAAGCTGAGACTGAACACTGTCCTACGTTGAGACAAGTTTCTTTTGAATATGGGTTCAAGTAGTTTTTGAATTGGAGCCTGAGTTTTCAAACGTCATAATTCTCCAATTTACCAGCAGAAGAAAAAAAATTCAATTTCATGAGATTTCATGGGTTTATTTGCATTTTGTTTTGTTTTTCTTTTTTGACTATTGAGGTTTTCCAGAACAGTAATTTGTGTTAATCTCTTTAAAGATATGCTATAAGACATACAGAATCATAGAATCATAGAATCATAGAATCATAGAATGGCCTGGGCTGAAAAAGACCTCAAAGTTTCAATCCCCCATGCTCAGATGTGTCTTAAATTCTCAAATGTTATAATGAGAGGTACTTTAGGAGGATCAACAGGGTACAGAGGGTGAAGCAAAATCACACAGAAACTTGTGGGAGGCAAGCTGTCTTAACATGGATACCCTTCATGAAATGAAGAAATGAAACTGAGCTGGTAGCAGGAGTCAGAAACGATCCCTGAAAAAATTATGCAAAGTCTGCAGCTTGGCAGGTCACAAATGTGCTGACTGTAAAATACACTTGTGCCTAAAGGGTTTGTTTTGAATATATCATGCAAATAGTAATATAATTAATTGAAATCAAATTGGTCAAAGATGCATTTCAAACAGCAGATTCGTTTAGAATCTTAGCATTGTGCCTTTCACACCACCTCTTTTTAACTCTTCAGAGAAAAACTCCAAATATGTACTTCAGGAGAAAGTCCTTCACCTGTTTGGCTTCTGGAGCTGGCATAGACATTGGGGCATCCTTTTACAGTCTGTTTATCAGGGTACTGAGGAACATAACATTATCCAGCTCTTCATTTCTATTGACTCTTGTTCATCTTTTTGGAGAGTCTTCAGATTTCTTAGACCAGAATTAGGGAATGAGTATGAAAACTAAATATGGAAACTGTCTGTTAAGCAGGTTTGTATGAGAAGTGAATATACCTATTTCTTAATCCTGCTCCAAGTATTTTAATTTTTTATAAAAGGTCCTATCAAAACTATGTTATGTGAGCAATCTCCAAGGCTGTGAGTTGACTCCAGAGAATCCTATGAGTCTTTCAGGATGATGATGGAACTGGTCAGCCATTAGGTAAGAGGTCATCCCTAAGTAATACTTATCTCATTTGGGTCCATTATATTTTTAATACTTTAATGGTAATTTATCTTGCTTCAGCACAAGACATCCAGAATTTTCAAGGGAAGTAGTTGCTTCTATAACTTATGTAGCACTTCTTCCAAAAGGTGATTTCAAAGAGCTCTTAATGACTGGCATGGACCTCTTAAGAGTGAGCTTCAGAAATAAAAGGAATGACTATGTATTAGTTTTCAGTAGTTTAGGTATTTGGTGTCCACACACGTGCACAGACTCATGTACACTCAGATGTGCCCTCCAACATCTCAGCTCCACAAAAGACAATGCTAAGGAACTTCTTCTTCAGCTAGCAGGTCAGTGGTGGTCTGGAGATTAGGAATCTAAATTTTACCCATGTCTCACTAGGATTCTGTGCAGCACAAAACAGTCATTTGGGAGAAGTTAGCTGAGGCAGGATACTTTACTAAAGCATCTGTCTGATACCTGATGCTTGAACCAGCTCATCTGGGGATAACTCATGCATTTGTATGTAGCATGTTCTGTATCATGTAGACATGTTTTTAATGGAGAAATACCTAAAAGTATTTTGCATTGCTCCTGGCTCCAGAGAGAAGTCATTTGCTTCTGGTATACAGTTGTACATTCACCCTGCTGTGATGATTCAGCTGTGCTAGCTGGCAAGCTGAAGGAAAGAAGCCAAATCTCCACTCATTTCCTCACTCTTCCCACTCATTTTCCATGAAGAAGAGTCACTAGCAGCTGTGCAGAGTCTCTGTTATGTTGCTGCCTGCTACTAGAAGCAGCCCACACAAAAATAATAACACCCTTGCTTTTAGTAAATAAATAAATGCCAGGATCATTTGAAGATGATAAAATAACTCTTAAATGAATATTTAATATGGGCTGACAAATAGAAGAAAGTTACAATGACAGAAGTTTCTTCCTTACTTCGTGTTGCTCATAACTACAGAAATGACTCCATGTTGCTATGATGAGAATGTCACTCTATATTTGATGATATGTAGAAAAACAACAACAAAAAACAAAAACAAAAACAAAAACAAATATCAACACATACAGCAGGATGAAGGAAGGAGTGATGCTGAATTAAAGAAAGTTTCTTTTACCTTTGTTCATGTCTCATGTCTTCTAGTCTCATGAAAGGCCCTTGATCGATGAGTCTTGTTCCTAACAGCTATGACACAGACTCTTAGGGCTGGAAGGGACCCAAGGGGATAATCATCTGCTGACTTTGTAATCCAAGGCAGAAAAACATTCATTGACAGACTCCACAGTCTCTAGATTACCAGCTATATGTTTTTGCTATTCACAACTTTAGGAGGCTTTCTGTGCCCTCACCCTTAATTTCTGTTGTCAGAGAAAATTTTAAGACCAGGATCAGATACTTCTCTTTTCATTGTACAATGATATTTCATCTGTTTGAAGGCTGTAACCCCCTCCAACATCATCCTTTCTACAGATAGCTACAGAAATATTTCAACATTTCTTCGCAGGTTCTGCCCTTCCATTGTTGCTTCTCTCATCTTAACTTCCTGCCAACATTCCTTATCTCTCCTGAAAGGTATTAATGAAAACTGAAGAGCTGACCAGAAGATTGCAGATAGTATTGTCTTCTTGTTGTTAACTTTAAACAACCACTTCTTTTGCTTCTTGATCTCTCATTGGAGATGCATTTTAGTGAACTTTACTCATACTTATCCAGACGAGTCTACTAAAACAATATACCTGAGAGTTATTGTTTTGGGCATTTCACTTTCTTTTATCACAGAGTAATTCCACTGATGCAACTGAAATGAATTATTATTTTAATCAATTTAAAGGAGTGAAACCAAGTAGTTTTCTCTCAAAGTGTCCTGTGTGTCCTGTTGGGGACATGTTCATAATTAGTAACTCATCTACAAATCTTAAAGAGACACCAAAAGAATTGTCTTTCTAAGAGTATTTAAAGCAAACTTCAATATCTGGGGAATTCCAAGAGAATGGAGAATTGCAATCAAGTTTTATTGCTTCAAGGATTCTGTTCAGTTACCAGAGAAAGTACTATAAATTCAGTGGTTTCATGAAAAATCATCTTGTTATTCTAGCAACATAGACTTAAAAATCAACTGGCAGTCAGTAAGCTATCTAATGGAAAGCAGATCCTGCCAAACAAAACATAGTTTTTATATATATATATATATTTACAGTATCACCAGTCTGCTTGATAAAGGCAGCTGTTCTGGCATAGTTTAAAGATTTTTCCCCAGGGTATTTCACATAGCACTACATGGTTTAAAAATTTATAGTACATTGGATTAACAGGTGAAAATTGGATGGATTAAAAATTTGTTTAGTCTCAGACTGTAAAATGTGATTGCTAGAGGTAAGGCATCTATGAGCATTACTTCCAGGACATCTAGGAAATGATCCATGGTAGTATTACATTTTCATCTACTACATAGGTCAATTGTTCTCAGAATTTCTGCTGTGGCAATCTTCTCCCTCAGGTTCACAAATTCCTTCCTGTTATAAAAAATATAATGTCTGACAGGACTCATCTCTGTACCATGAATTCCCACAGATGTTCTGCATGACATGTCATGGTCCAGTCTCTAGAGAAATAAATATATTCTCCACCTAAAAAATAATTGAAAGACAACATTCTACCTGCTCAGACTTTTGCAGATTTGAGTTATACACGGGAAAAAGACGTTCCAGGCACCTCTGAGGGCTGGTAGTTGAGAATCCAAGAATGTCTATTTTGGCTGATTTTAAATCTCTCTCTCTCTCTCTCTCTCTCTCTCTCTTTTTTTTTTTTTTTTTTTTTTTTTTTTTTTTTTTTTTTTCTCCCCACAAAACAGTCATTCGCCTTTTGACTCTTTAAAAACAGAAGAAGATTTGGGAGTTTGGCTTGATTAGTTGTTTTTTATTGCTCAGGATGAAATTACCACCATCTCTCTCCCAAGCAGTTAAACATTTTATGAGACTCTGGATGTCCTATGCTTTGAAAAAATGCTATTCATATCAATACAAGACAAAAGCTGTGAAGAAGAACTCACAACTTTCAAGAAAAGTGGTCAGAAAAAGTATGTTAATAATGTCACATTATTAGAACAATACAGGATGTATTTTATACACAGGTCACTTAAATTGTTAGTATTAGACTATTAAGTATTGAAATATTAAGTATCAGAAGGGCTGGAAATAGAGACTGATTGCTTTTCTTATCCTCAGGCATCTGATATAGGCAGTTATAAAAAGATAACAATGTCAACGAAATAGAGGTCTACAACCTCTTATTTACCTTGTATTAGCGTGCAATTGCTACATTACCAAATAGCATGGCACAGTAGGAGGCAATTGTTGCAATGAAACATCTGGAGCTATTTCTCCTGATGTCTGTTATTAGCACTTTGGGTGAGTGGCTTGAAGCTGGAGCTTCATACTACTCCTAGTCTTGACCCATCGACTAAACTTCCATTGGTAGACGTGGTGCACCAGAATAACTTCTGAATTGTGTCTTCTGGTAGTGTTACATCCATAAGTACTCCTTTAAGCACTAAATTGGCTTGAGGATTTGAACAAAATCACTGTAGCAATTCCTTTAAAAAGGCACTCCTGATCAAAATGAAGAAACTAGTGTAGACAGACACTAATGTCAAAAGTACATTAAAATAAATAATGAAAATAAGCAAAATTATGATGCTATCTGAATGAATTTAGAATAACCATTTTTCATCTTTGTCTGGGGAACCCACCAATGGGACATGGATATGTACATTGTAGGAGGACATTAAAATGTCTAAATTCAGTTATTAAGCTGTAAGTAAAGTCTGTCAGTAATCATCATCATAGTATCATAGTATCGTGCTAGTTGGAAGGGACCTTAGAGATCATCGAGTCCAACTCCCGGGATTCGAGCCCTCTAGTGTAGCAGAGCGGCACTTCTACCACTTGCTCCACAGGGGGTGATTCGAATCCGGGCCCCCCGGTGTTGCAAGCGGCGGTTCTAACACCGTGAGCCACCGGGGGCACACAATGTGTGTGGATAATGTGGATAGGAGTGGAACAGCTCCTTTCTCCACAGAGCCAGCTTGAGAAACATGGGTTGGGTTTCTTAAGGGACCTGTGAAAGACACTTAAAAAAGAAAGTTCATGTAAACAGGTGTAAATTTGCTCAAAGACAGAATTTAGACTTAACTAATGTATAATAGGGCAGAGAGAGAAAAACTAATGGTAGGCAGAGAGAGAGGAACAAAAATGTTTCTTTCTCATTCTCCTTCTCTCTTAAGTGCATTTTAACTATCTGACTTTAACTATTACATATTTGAAAATATATGCAGGCCCTCTGTACTTCTCCCAGTTCTGACAGAAGAAAACAGAAGATGAGGGAAAGGCTGTCGACGTGGTCTACCTGGACTTCAGTAAGGCCTTTGACACTGTCCCCCATAACATTCTGGTAGAGAAGCTGGCTGCCCGTGGTTTGGATGGGTGCACGCTCCGCTGGGTGAAGAACTGGTTGGATGGCCGGGCCCAGAGAGTTGTGGTCAATGGAGTGGAATCCAGTTGGCGGCTGGTCACAAGTGGCGTCCCCCAGGGCTCGGTGCTTGGGCCGCTTCTGTTTAACATCTTCATTGATGATTTGGATGAGGGGATTGAGTGCACCCTCAGTAAGTTCGCAGACGACACTAAGCTGGGAGGGAGTGTTGATCTGCATGAGGGGAGAAGGGCACTACAGAGAGACCTGGATAGACTTGATCGATGGGCCAAGGTTAATGGAATGAGTTTCAACAGGGCCAAGTGTCGGGTCCTGCATTTTGGTCATAACAACCCCAGGCAATCCTACAGGCTTGGCGAGGTGTGGCTGGAAAGCTCCCAGACGGAAAGGGACCTTGGTGTGCTGATGGACAGTCGGCTGAATATGAGCCAGCAGTGTGCCCAGGTGGCCAAGAAGGCCAATGGCATCCTGGCTTGTATCAGGAATGGTGTGGTGAGCAGGACTAAGGAAGTCATCCTGCCCCTGTACTCAGCATTGGTGAGGCCTCACCTCGAGTACTGTGTCCAGTTTTGGGCACCTCAGCACAAGAAGGACATGGAGGTACTGGAGCAGGTCCAGAGAAGGGCAACGAGGCTTGTTAAGGGCTTGGAGAATCAGCCCTATGAGGAGAGACTAAGGAAGCTGGGGCTGTTTAGTCTGAGGAAGAGGAGGCTGAGGGGAGACCTTATTGCTGTCTTCCAGTACCTGAAAGGTTCTTACAGTGAGAGTGGGGCAGGTCTCTTCTCACTACTGACTTGTGACAGGACGAGGGGAAATGGCCTCAAGTTGCGCCAGGGCAAGTTTAGGTTGGATATTAGAAAGAACTTCTTTACAGAAAGGGTGGTTAGGTACTGGAATGGGCTCCCCAAGGAGGTGGTTGAATCGCCATCCCTGGATGTGTTTAAGAGCCGCTTGGATGTGGTACTCAGGGATATGATTTAGCAGAGGTTTGTTGTTGTGGTATTGTTTTGTGGTTGTTTTTTAAGAGATAGGCTACTGGTTAGGCTGCGGTTGGACTTGATGATCTTCAAGGTCTTTTCCAACCTGAGTAATTCTATGATTCTATGATTCTATGAAAACAAGGTAATGTCAATTGCTTACATAATGAATCAACACAAGAATAGCAAATCATGGAAAACAAAGATCGAGCAAAAGACAATGTATTTCTGTATATAATTACCAAGAGGACATTCCAAAGAGAAATTAAGTACACAGATTAACCTAAATCTGGACAACCCTGTGTAGGTACTTCATATCACTCCCATCACTTAATTATCGTAAGGATAACTGTTCAGTGAAACAAACTCATAAATGCCCCAAGAAGGTGTACTTGCTATGTCATTAGAAGGCTAAGAACACATTTGGAGGATAGAGGGATATAACTAGAAGATATTCTAATTGAAGGGGAAGACTTTGAATGTGTGAACTTAATTCACATGGCTAAGAATTCTACTGCTCTCCCCCCATTTTTCCAGGGATTGTATAGCGTTCATCATTTGACTTAGGGAGAAAGCCAAAATCTTTCCAGATATAAACAGACATGATGATACTAAATGCTGTCTTGAGTCTGGTAGTCAAAGGAAAACCTTGAAGAATTATGTGCCATTCCTTTGAAATGTGAGTCAGTTTTGGTTTGGTTTCTGCTTATGTAGAAAACTAAAATTTTGTCCGAATTCCATCAGAAAACCTCACAAAAACAAACAAATAAAACAATCAAAAGCAAACAAACAAACAAAAACCAAACAGAGCATGAAGATATTTTTCATGGTATTGCAATAAGGATAACTCCTTTCTCCTGTTCATGTCATGACATTGGGGAGCATTTGCTCTTTGACAGTAACTTATGAACAATAGGAGAAACAGCTTGGGGAAAATATTCTTCACCTCATCTAAGTAAATTATCTACCTGCAGCAGCTGTTCTATAAAAAAAGCTGCATTCAACTTCACCGTCAGACACTTGCATCATGGTGTCCACAAGGCAATGGCTATGTAGGAGGAAGATGTCTAAACACTCATATACAGAACATATAGTCAACAGAGTCTAGAGATATGTTAGGCTGACTAAATATAGTTGTCTTTTTGAGGTAACTTAGGCTTTGTTCATCTACATCAGTATCTCCTACATCTTTTATACTCGGTGTTTGGATTGGATCCTATCATAATAACCAAATACCAGCATATGTGAGAGCATAAAGAATGCAAGGAAACATGAGCCAGCAGCAGCAATTTTGGAAGTTAAGAAAATGTGAAGAATATTTTTGCATAAACTAGAAATGTGTATCATTCATGTGAACTAGCTAATTATTTAATATTACCTCATTCATTCATTAAGTGCATGTTAGGGAATATAGGATATAGTTCTATGGTCCTAATCAGTGAATTTTCACTATATGAAGACATAATGCATTGAGAGGTTAACAAGCTGTTCTGAGCACAACCTGAACTCCAGCTGACAGCACATCCCAGATATTCTGCTGAGTTAATCACCCCATTTGGATTTATGACCACTTTCAAAGAGCAATGCACCGACACCGAAACTTTGACTTATTGGTTGGCCCAACCAAAGAGATGAAGCATAGAAGAATGCAAAGAAAACATATAGGCAACCTGCAAAGAAAACTTAAATAGAAGCACAGACTGAAATACATATCTGCTTGCTCTTCAAAAGATAAAATAAAAGCAAATACCAAAAAAGATAACATTTGAAAGGTTCATACTCTACCTGCAACAATACAGACTGCCCCCATTTGGAATCCGACAATCTTGAAATAATTTTTGTTCACCTTAGAACTGAGAACTAGACTCCAGTTTTGAGCATCTTTTCCCTGGTACTCCTTACCCTACACTTTTCCTTACCAAATATAAGAACAGAAACTTCTCAGCCTGACATTTCCACATAGATCTTGCCCAAAGTTATATATTAATTTGGTAAGACCAGGACAGCAAAGCTACTAGGCACTGTGAAGGCTATTTCTTCCCTTCTCTCCCCCCACTCTTTCCTCTGCAAAGATGTTTAAATAGCCTTTAGAACAAGAAGCTGCGCCCAATATGAAGGCAGTGAAGGCAATGAACTCCTGGAGGATCACAGGGCAAAAAAGTTCAATGTGAACAACCAGCTGAGTGAGAGGTGTTTAGCTGATTTCTTATGGTGATGTAACCTGCAAGAAAATACTGGTGCAAAGTGCAGGCATGTCTGGATCTCCAAATCAGAAGATACCTTATTTGGAGGATTAATTTTATTTTCAGGTGAAAATGCTGAAGTGTTTCCTGGAGTTCTTCTGAAGTTGGATTATTAACAATCAAGTACTTATTTAACTGCAGATACAAATTCTGCTACAAATTGTTTCACAAAATCTTTTATCTTTTTTTTTTTTTTTTTTTTTTTTTTTTTTTAAGGCACTTCCTGATTTTAGCTTTCATGATTAACCATGAGAATCAGGGAGAGCTTTTTAGTAGCTCTGTATAAAGTGTACAATTTGAACGGTCTCTAAGAAGTGCAATCTAGTAAAATAATAATAATAATAGTAATAACAACAACATGGCTTGCTGATGTGATTCTCATCTACAAGAAGGGTCGTAAAGAGGATCCAGGGAACTACAGGTCTGTCAGCCTTACCTCAGTACCAGGGAAAGTCATGAAATGAATCATCTTGGGTGAGATCACACGGCATCCAGGGGATCAGGCCCAGCCAGCATGGATTCATGAAAGGCAGGTCGTGCTTAACCAACCTCATCTCCTTCTATTATTGGGTGACCAGGCTGGTAGATGAGGGTAAGGCAGTTGATGTAGTCTACCTTGACTTCAGCAAAGCATTTGACATGTTCTCTCACAGTATTCTCCTGAGGAAACTGTCTGCCCATGGCCTAGACAGGTATACCCTTCTTTGGGCAAGGAACTGGCTAGAGGGTCGTGCCCAGAGGGTAGTGGTTAATGCAGTTAAGTCTGGCTGACGACTCATTACAAGTGGTGTCCCCCAGGGGTTGGTTCTAGGGCCCATCTTGTTTAACATGCTCATTGATGACCTGGATGGGGGAATTGAGTGCACCCTCAGTAAGTTTGCAGATGACACCAAGTTGGGAGGTGGTGTTGATCTGCCTGAGGGTAGGGAGGCCCTCCAGAGGGATCTGGATAGGCTGAATCACTGGGATGAGGTTCAACAAGGCCAAGTGCTGGGTCTTGCACTTTGGCCATAGTAACCCCTGCAGCGCTACAGGCTTGGGTCTGAGTGGCTCAATGACTGAAGAGGAAAGGGACTTGGGGGTGCTGGTTGAACATGAGCCGACAGTGTGCCCAGGTGGCCAAGAAGGTCAACAACATCCTTGCCTGTATAAGAAATAGTGTGACCAGCAGGAGCAGAGAGGTAATCATCCCTCTGTACTCAGCTCTGGTGAGGCTGCATTTCGAGTACTGTGTTCAGTTTTGGGCCCCTCACTACAAGAAAGACATCAAGGCCCTGGAATGTGTCCAGAGAAGGGCAACAAAACTTGTGAGGGCTCTGGAGCACAAGTCTTATGAGGAACGGCTCAGGGAGCTAGGATTGTTTAGCCTGGAGTAGAGGAGGCTCAGGGGAGACCTCATTGCACTCTACAACTTCCTGAAGGGAGGTTGTGATGAGGAGGGTCTTGGCCTCTTCTTGCAGGCAACAAGCAGGACCAGAGGAAATGGCCACAAGTTGTACCAGAATAGGTTTAGACTAGACATAAGAAGGAAGCACTGGAATGGCTGCCCAGGGAGGTGGTGGAGTTGCTATCCCTGGCAGTGTTCAAGAGGCATCTGAATGAGGAGCTATGAGATATGGTTTAGTGGTTTTACTGTAGGTATGGTAAATGGAAGATGGTTGGACTAGATGATCTTGTAGGTCCTTTCCAACCTTGTGATTTTATGATTCTATGATTCTATGAACAATCTTCCTTATGTTCCTTTGCATACGGTAGAAAGAAGACAAATACTATAAGAATGAAAGCAATTAATTGGACATGCAAGCTAAGCAGCTAATCCTACAGAAACACTGGGATCTTTAGAAGTATTGTCCAGTTCTAATTTTTGTTACTGCAACCTACTTGCAAGAAGGTGTGAATATTGCTCTGTGTCCAGAGTTTAGACTGGACATGATTTTTGGATAACTACATTTAGGTGAAGTTAATCTTCTGTGTATTAACAATACCCACAAGCACATACCCACATGTGTCTGTTGTTAGCTCTCAGCTCAACCTTTAGCAGCAATACAGTATGAGCATGCAGTGGGAATTCAAGAACTTCATATGTATGTGCAAATTTGCATATAGCAATGGTTACAAAATGGGCTTGTAAGGTTTTTGCCCTTCTTCAGTCTCCTGCACTCCTGTTCTTCTCTTCCTGTGCTTTGTACCATAGACCTCTAGCCTTCTTCCCAGTAAATTTAACTAAGTAGTGCACACAGATGTTCATAGGAAGAATCCTATCCACAGTCTTTATCTTTGTTACTCCATGCATACTGGAACATGATGTCTTTTGTTTTGTTCTCCCCTCCGTGCCTTTAGTCTTCAAGAAACCCTTCTGTAAGTGATACTTAAAAAAACCCAACCAAAAATAAGAGAGAAACATCTCTGTAATGACAGCAGACATTTCTTCATTTATAAAAGTGATACTTGAAAATTATTTGGAATCATCAAGTTGTGACATTAACAACCTGTGCAGTGAGTAGGAGTCTGCTATTTTTTCCTTCTCTGCTTCTTTCCTTGTTCATGTTCACCTCTATCTTGGATCAAATGATAAATCAGATCTTGAAGACCATGTCCTTCAGTATGTTGGGTACTTGAATTGCAATAATCATGAGAAACTTAGGTTATATATAAAAGCTAAGATTCACTGGGGACACATAGATATTGTAAACAATCAAAATTAATTATATATTCTGGGTCAAGAATGATACAGCTTGTAAGTGATATTTAAATTATCAGAAAAAGCTTGTATCTTCCTACAAAGGAAGAGCTCTCAATAGCTCTAGAGGAGGGAGGCAGAAGAAACAAATGAAAGGTAAAGTAGGAAACAGACAGCATATGTTTGTATGACTGTATTTACTGCATGAAAGTTCTAAAAAAGAGAGAGCACTAACATGATTTCCTTCTTTTTCATCTCTGAAAAAGACCACTGTTATTTCTTGTACTCTGGAGGGAAAGCAGCAAATACATCTACCATCTTCAAAGATGTTTCCCATATCTTCCACTATAAAATGTTAGATAGCTGACCTACAGCTATTTACTTCTATGTTTCACAGAACATTCCCAAAAATATCAGCAGAGAGAACAGACAAATGGCTGCATGAAAGGTTATGCATTTTTGCTCAGATTATCCACCCCTTCAGCTACCATTTACAAACAGATCATGATACATTCCTTTCACTGAGTTTCAGGAGGTTTAAACAGTATTTCAGAACTTGATGTAGCTCCTCATGTTATATATTCGTATGGTAAGTAAAGTAATGGGATGCTTCTTCATCTGTAAATAATCCTGACTTTCCTTATTGAAAGGAAAATCAGGGCATGGAGATCAGACTCCTGTGAGGGTGAATGCTTCTTTTAGTATGAGTAAGAAACTTGCTGTGGTAAAGGATTTCCTGAATGGTGAATACAAGCCTCAAGATGGAGGTTGTAAACTGGAATGGTAGAGTTATCTTACTGAGAGCCTTGTCAGATACAGTGCCAGCCAAAAAAAATTTACATAGAATTCACACTCTCTAGAATGACGCTGGGTCTGAAAACAGCAATTACTTTTGGCAAGTGGTTACTGTTGTGATCGCGGTGCCTCAGAAAACCAGAAAATGGAAAATCTCACTTAAAAAAGTTAATTCCCATTGCAAAATGTATCTTATGGCAGCAAAATTGATCTCTATCCACTGCACGTGTCAGTTTCTTCCTAGCTGTCAAAGCCTTGAGGAACACCTATCTTTCCACTCACAAAGGCAAATTCTGCATTAAGTAGTGGTGTCAGTTTTGTTATCACATTCTGTATGACCATGATTTTTGTTACACATTATCGCAAATTGTACTTGCTAATACAGCACATACTATGTCTCTGTATGAAATTAAAATGAATTCTGTCTCAGGGGGCCAAATACTATGGTTGTGTCTGAAAATGTAGATCCATCAACACCAAAACATTTTACATGAATATTTACCAAACTTAAGTGAAGTGCAAGCAAAATAGGTTTCTGTTATAAACCTACTAATTTTTAGAAGCCTATTCAGTAGTCTGCTGGTGAACTTTTTCTCCTATGTACCTAAATGAAGAAGGTGGTTTTTGGATGCTATGAGAAAGGGACAAATAATTTGTAATTGCCCAATTGTGTAATAGTATTTTAAAATATGACATGGTAAAAAAATAATAAGAGGTTGCTTGGTTGTTTTTCTTGTGCATGTGTATGTGTGAGATTTAGTTTTCTTATTTTTTAATTTCCCTTCTGCAAACACTGTAACAGTCCTCTTCCTTTGCTATAAAATAAAAGTGGACAGGCTTTGATGATTTGCATTAATCATACAGAACTGCCTTATATCAGGAAACAAACTTTATTTTTATATGGAAAATGTACTGAGTAAATTCTTTTCTCTTACTATTGAAATCAAAAATAATTTTACTGAATACTGTGGCAATAGGAGAGGAAGAAAACTGACTTTGCAAAACACAATGGTATGCCATTATACTTTTAAAGGAAGAACTTAAGCAGTGTACCATATTTACTCAGTAACACTTTCTACATACCTTTAGTAATAAATCATGCTAAGGAAAAAAAAAAAAAAAAAGAAAAAAAAAAAAAAATAAAGGCTGTCCTGATAGTAGAGCAGAGTGCATAAAGAAGGAACTGCCAAGATCATACCCAGAATGTGGTGGTCAATGGCTCAATGTCCAGGTGATAAGTGATGTCCCTCAGTGGTCAGTACTGGGACCATGGCTCTTAAACACCTTTTTAAATGACATCAATAGTGGAATCAAGTGCACCATCAAGTTTGCAAGTGACAGCAAGCTGTGGGATACAGTCAACATATCTGAGGGATGTGATGCCATCCAGAATAACTTAGGCTCAAGCAGAGGGCTCAGATGAACCTCAGGAGGTTCAGCAAAGGCAAGAGCAAGGACTTTCACCTGGGTCATGGCAACACCCACTATCAGTACAAGCTGGAGGATGTAAGGATAAAGAACAACTCTGCTGAAAAGCAATAGGAGAACACTGGTGGATCAGAAAAAATAGACACAAACCAGCAATGTGCTCTTGCAGCCCAGAAAGCCAACTGTATCCCCATATCCTGGGCTACATCAAAAGAATTGTGGTCAGCAGATCAAGTTAGGTGATCCAGTTCTGCTCTATACTGGTGAGACCTCATCTAGACTACTGTGTCCAGATAGGAGCCCTCAGAGAGAAGTGGATCTGCTGGAGCATGTCCAGAGTAGGGCCACAGAAATGATCCAAGGAATGTCCTGTGAGGACAGGCTAGGAGAGCTGGGGTTGTTCAGCCTGGAGAAGGCTCTCATTGTCAAAAAAGGGGCTATAAAAATAAGATCTGCTGTGTGACAGGACAAAGAGAAATGATTTCAAGCTAAAAGAGGGGAAATTTGGTTTGGACATAAGAAAAGAGTTTTTAACAATAAGAGTTCATAGGCTCAGGCTTCCCAGAGAGGAAGATTTGGAAATACTCAAGGGCAGGGCTCTGAGCACCCTGATAAAGCTGTAGGTGTCCTTGCTCATTGCAGGGGAGTCGGAATAGCTGACCACTAAGGGTCTCTTCCAACTCAAACGACTCCATGATTCTATGATTCTATGATAATCAGCAAACATCATCACAATCTGGAAATCTCTTTCTTAACTTAGAAAACGGTTTCTTAATGGCACAGGGGGAGAACACGACAGCAAGCTTGACAACATAATTAGAAGATTGTTACGAGGAAAGGGAAAAGCATTCTTTATACAGCTCTTACTACTTTCAATAAGATTATTCTCCCTGAATAGCTAATCAGCTTTTCTAGCTTCCCAAATCCATGTACTTTAAGCTGCTCTCACAGTTGTTCTTAGTTGCTAAATGGCAAACAGTGACACCTCCAAAAGGGAAATTTAAAGTGTTAACCAAATGTGAGCAAACAGCATGATGGAGACTGCAGATAAAGAGATCTTTGGCAGATTAGCAGCAATTTAAGAAGATCACACTGTTACACCTGGGTTGACAAGAACTGACAGGGTTTGTTGATCTCTGCTCCTATCTCCAATTTGAGTGTCATGTCTCAGCAGAACAGAGAGGAATACAAGAAAAAAATCCTTTCACTGTACTGAATACTGGCTCCAAAGCAAGTGTTTATGGCAACTGAAACAAAAAGGAGCTAAAGAAGTAGATGAAAGGATTAAAATAAAACTGTTCATCTCTAAGTGCACAGCACTTCTTCCTAATGATGAGTGTCCCATTCTCTCCCTTGACAGAGCCTCATCCCAGGCACTCACTACCCACTTTGATGTATGGAGGCTTTTTCTACCAGAAAATATTGTCAGAAATCATAAAGGTCAAATTAGAACTAGGAAGAAGGAGAGGAATAATGAAAAAATTCTCAATAGCAACATTGGTGAGGACTGGTTTAAATTGCTAAGGATAGAGCTTGTTAGAGGGTTTGTTGGTTTGTTTGTTTGTTTGTTTGTTTTGCCATTTTATTTCCTTTTTTTTTTTTTTTTTTTTTTTTTTCTTTCTTCTTTTTTCTTTTTTCCCCCTCTCTAAGTCAATTACTGGATGTTTATTCACTGAGACTTTGGTCCTATTCTCTAGCAGTTTCTGTCAATAAAGAAGCTCTCTACTGCTGAACTTTTTCACCTTTCCTTATTTTAGAAACCTTTCTTGAAAGGAATCCTTCTATAGGGTCCCTTCAAAAGAAAACAAGTTATGACTTCCCTTTAGAAGTGATTGTGGGGCACATGAGGCTCCTTAAATGCCCCTGAACTCATCACCAACATTAAATAAATAAAGAACTGAATGAGGAAATAATTCATATCCAGAGATCTCCAGAGAGATGTACTGGGAATTGACTACATCTGTCTTCCCCTACGACTCACAAGCACAAGTCCCACAAGTTAAAGTAGTCTTAAAATGGCTATAAATATAATTTAGTATCTTGGATGACCAGATATATTTACAAATCAAATAATTATCTCCATGAACACCCTGCTTTATCCAGCATAAAACTTTGCCAGGTAGATGGTAAAAAAGGAAACTAACACCCTTAAAATAAAGATGTTACCTTGATGTTACAAAAAGTGCATAGAGATCACCTGCATGGGGATAGAAAGTCTCTAGAATACTTTGGGGCAGCTGTTGCCTCTCACAGAAACAATCTGAGCTCACCTTTGCTTTTCAAGAGTATGGTTCAACTTTGTGATGAAGCTGTTTTACATACAGTTACTGCTGATCAGTGTATTTGCATCATCCTTCCATCACATGCTATCCCTTCTCTGTCTCTTTCCAGAACTGTGTAGCTGTCAGTGGTCCAGCCATGAAGTGCTGATTAGTAAATTCAGTAAGCTGACCCAGGTTACCAGATCATCACTCAGTGGATAACGGGCCTTGGAAGCACTTCTTTGGGCTTCCAAAGAGAAGAGAACACACCTCTGTTTTGCAGGTTTTGCTAACATCTGTAGTTAGATCACAACCAGCTTGAAGTGAAACTTCAGTATCCCCAGAAAGACAGTACAGACATCACTTTTTCTTGCTGTGTGAGCAGATAGTATGAAATTTAGTCATGCCATCTAAATGGAGAATTAAACAGTGATCAGAGGAATGGAAGACTGATAGAGAGCTGGCACTGTCAGTCATCTGTGGCAGGACTTTCAGGCCTAATTTTCCTAAAGAGAAAATGCACTTTCCAAATTACAGTGCAATTTTCAAAAAGTGGGAGCTGAATATTTAAATGCTTGCTTCCTCTGCACCACTGTGTTAAGCACCCAGCTGTGCTTTCACCTAAAGTCAATTTGGAAATAGTAATAAAAATGCATGCTGCATGTAGTTTACACATATAATGGCATCCCCAGTAGTGCACAAATCCTTCTAACTCCATTAACAGTCCCTTATTTTAATACACAATGTGTAAACCAATGACCATCACTTGCATCTGAAACATTAATACCCCAGGCCTTGCTCCAGTAGTGAATCATCATGATCATATTGGATCAGCAAAAAGGGACAGTGGCCAAGACACAAATTATCACTGTATTTAATTCAGTCTGGTTATAAAACTTATCTCCTTTCTAAACGTGAGCTTCATTCACGCATATCCTCCATCCATTCTGACATGATGGTGAAAACTCTTAAATAGCAGGAAGATGATGGAGGGAGTCTGAAGAGAGAATCATGGATGATTAGGGTTGTACTGGCAGATAATCAGGAAAGGTGTTCGTCTCACTCTTACCTCACAATGAACTCAAGCTGAAGGAGCTTTTCATTTAAAGTGAAACACAGCTAATCTAATGGACATCAGTATCAGTGCTTGCGAAAATAGATGTGAATCAGGATATTGCAAGTCACCATTATTAATGTACTAAGAGGAAATGTTGAACAACAGAAAAGCTTTGGTCTCAAAACTTGTTAATTCTGTTCAAATCCTTTTTAGTCATCAGATACAAGACCTAGTTTCAACTGCACAAACTATAAAGTATACTTTTTCTTCCCTCCTTCTAGCTTATTCACAGATACAGTGACATCAGAATTTAACATAGGATGATGTATTCCTTTTTCCAGGAAAAGTATAAGACACTTTGGTTCAGAAACTGCAGGATACCCATTAGCTAGTGGGACAAGGGTGATGGTGCACAGGATACTTTCACACCCTCACATGACTCTGGATACTGGCAGGCACAACTCAGCAGAGGCAGACAGAGCCAACACTGTGTCCTCAACAAAACATCCTAGTTGCCAGCTGACATGATCCAGCTGTTGGCAGGTTTGGTGGCAACATTTGTTGACATGGTCTTTGCTCAGAAAAAGAAGTGAGGTGGTGTCTCAAGGTGAAAGAAAGGAAGAATTAATAGTTACCATTCAGACGTAGGAGATACTATGCAAAGGCCATGTTATACACCATGGAGGAGAACTGAAGCTGTAGTGGGAGCTCAGCTGGGTTTTGCTGAGCCTCAAAACACTATCTCACTCACCCTCATGTTCATCCTTTCTCAACCAAATATTCCCTGAGCATCTCTCATGGGTGACAAAGATTCAGGAGTTAATGCTATTGTGTTCTAACCCAGCAGCTGGCTCACCACCATGCAGTTGTTTTCTCACTCCCTTCCCTCCCAGGGGAATAGGGGAGCAAATCAAAAGGGAAAAAACAATGTAGAACTTGTGGGTTGAGATAAAACTATTTATTAAGATAGAGAAAAGGAAAATAATAATAATTATGACAATTATATATACATGAACGTAATAAGTGATGCACAAGCAATTGCTCATCATCTAGTCCCACAGAGAGCAGAAGAGAGTGAGATGAACTGCTATCCCCTTCAAAATTCCTTCCACGTGACATTATATGGTATGGAATATCCCTTTCATCAGTTTAAGTCAACTATCCCAATTCTATTCTCTCTCAGCTACTTGGGCCCCTTCCCTGAGAATGGCCTTGTCTCCGTACCACACTGCTTATCAGCAGCTGAAAACATCGGTCGGTGTGTTATCAACATTGTTTCTCACCTAGAACCAAAACACAGCATCATACCAGACACTCTGAAGAAAACAATTCTGTCCCAGCTACAACTAAGACAAATGCACCTCTAGAAAGGTTGGGCTAAGGATATTAAATAAGTATTATATTTTTTGTTTGGCTTCACTGTAATGTGCCAGAGCTGTTACTGCTGGATTACCCTGTCCTGTAGTCATTTATATTAGTACTGTAAAACATAATGCCAAAGGATCTATCATGCTTTTTCTTGCCAGTTGAAGATGCTATAATGGGCCATTGTACTATGTCTTTTCCACATTTTCTGAAATAAACTAGTCTATATTTTAGATAAGCAGTATTTTTTTTTCTAGTGGTATTTAAAAATATATATATAAATATATAACTAATGTAAGATAGAAAGATTTCACAGCTAATATGAAATAGGAAGATGGATAATTTACTTCTACTTCTGGCTTCCAAACATTTTTTTTAGGGTTTTTAGAAACATTTTGCATTTTGTAATCTGAAGAAACAACCAAAGGTTTAAGAAGATTAGTCAAATATTACACTTACAGAGAATTCCTACTTGGAAAGCAAAACAGTCCAAGAATTACCACAAAGGGAACAGAAAGCTAAAACTGACTAATACTAAGTAGGCCTTGGTAATAGAATCTGAAACGCAAGAGATGAAAGGGAGTAAAGACCATCCTATTTGTCTCTCTGTGAGTGTGAGATTATCCTCTCTATACTTTTGCCAGTACTAGGTACATTTCAGTTTTTAAAGGCCTTTTTTACTTCCCTTAGAAGAATTTTTCACTGTTTAACAAACAAGAAGTTTTTGCAACTGCTCTTTCAAGGGTTTTATTCTTAGTGTCAGTTCTTTAGTGTTAATTACAAAACTGAGAGTAATCACAAGAAACATTTCCTCTTAGTTGTCTATATACATATAAAGGGATATGTTAATATTACGCCATTACCCTACTTTCTTCCACTCTATCACCCTAGTCATTGCTTAATCAAGCAGCATTTTATATGTTCATGTCTACACCTCAGTCCACCCAGTCTTTTAATTGGTTGCATTGCTCTTTTCCGCAAGCCTTTTAATTGGTCTTACTGTGTGATGGCTGACTTCAGTTTTCCAGGAAGACTGGAAAGTTTCTCTAGAAAAAAGGAATGACTTTAAGAAGAGAGTTCAGTTTAGGATTACCCCAGCTCAAGGACAGTGAAATGCCTTCCAGTTTGTATTTTATGATTTTGTTTTTCAGTATTGCCCCTTTCAAGCTTTCACTGATAGACTGAGTCATATATCTCACATAATCATGATTGCTACCTACAATGAAATCACTTACATTCTTTTAAGTAAGTCAGATCTCATGCTGTTTTGATTGGATGTCTATATTCCCAGGTTATGCATAGTTCTTTATTATTTCATTGTTTTAGTAAGGTTTGCTGTTCTATCCAAAATAGTGCTAGATGAAGGGCTCGTACCACCCTGAAGAGATCCTCAGTGCCCCAGAAGGAAAGGAAATATTCACACCATGCAGGACATTGTGATCAGCTATCCAGTGCTACTGTATAATTATCTACTTGCACTCATGTGCATAGGAACTTCTGAAACAATGATAACATTCAGAGATTATGCTTTGTCCTGGCGATTTTCAGATAAGTAAGTGCTCTTCTACACCTTCCTCTGCATGCCCCTAGAAAAGTCATTGGTGTTCCCTTCTTTTCACCTTTTTCCTGATCCTTGGAAAGACTAAAAGCAGGCACACAATGGATGTTGAACTATCTCTGTGACAAGGAACATGTAAATGGGATAGCATTCACCATGACAGAGTTTGTGGAAAAATCACTCTTTGGTTGGGTAGCTATCAGCCAACACATCATATATGCCAGATTCCAAACCAGGTTCCTAAAGATGTCAATCATACAGAGCTGTTTTCTGACAGAGGAACACAGTGACTAGGACAATTCTACAATTGCCTTAAAAACGTGATTGACAGAATACCAAAACACAACTTACACTTTGTGATGGCTGACATTAATGCCAAAGTAGGCACGACAACCAAAGAATGGAAAGAGCAGCAGGGAAGCTTGGGAGAGGAATTTATCGACCCAAATCCAAGAGTCTCTGGCAATGTGATTTGTGTCTTATCTAATCATCACAAGTAATTTTTCCATGATGAACTTGAAATTTGTTAGGCAGCAAAAAAATTCAGAATAATGGAAATATTTCTTTTCCTTCCCATGGAAAATGCAGTGATGTATGAAGGATTCACAATAAAAGAGGCACCCTTGATGCTCTGACTATGCATCAACAAGCAACATTAGAGAGGGCAAAGAGTTGCTTATCTGGGAAACATGGTGCCAGTTAAAGCAGAACTTAGGAAAGAAATAGAATCAGAGTACAGAAAATGATGAACTCATCATTTTAGAGGAGTAGATATATATAGCACCAAAATATTTTGACATACTATTGGAAGAGTTAATAATCTACTATGACATTACAAGAAACTAGGAACACATGAAAGGCCTTGACTGATTTAAATTATTGGCCTTTGATGACTTTATCACCAGCTCAGATACTTATCTATTTCTTACTGGGTATTATTTTATAAAAATCAGATTGAAGCACTGAATGAATACGGAGTATGCATTTTTGATAACAAAACACACAAACTCTCACTTAAAGTCATCGTTGAAAAAAAGCATGAAGGTACTTCCAAGAATCTCAGGCAACCAAAATGGAAAATGAAAGTTGGTACAGATGACCCAATGAATCTGTAGCAGATAGCAGCAGCAACAAACAATAGCCCTTAAGGATGAGCTGCTCAATGGTAACATGGTAACTGTGTTACCAACATCAACAGCAGCACATACAAAACTATCTATATTTGTCCAAATGATTTGTTAGCATTATAAGTGTAGATATTCTTAAAGGATACTTGTAGAAAATGAGTGAAGACTTACTATTGTAGATTCAGCGGCCAGTCCGAAGCCTGGCCAGAATTTTCTAAGGCTTATACTTTCCTTCTAAATAGGGCTTAAATTGCATGAATAGCAATGGGATAATCTCACAAGCATGAAAAGGGTGATAAGGAAACATAATAAAAAAATGGAGACACAAAGAAGGAGAGCAATAGAAGATGCTGCTTAACAATTTTGTAGACTTCCTACAAAAAATCTGTCCTTACTCAAATGGGTGAAATTATTGACCAGTGAATTGCCTTGGAGGTCATTTACAACTGTTTGTTGCACCTACAAATGTTATTTATACACCTCCATTTATTTTGGTTTCTTTGCTAATGGTTCAGAAATAAAGACCAGCTTTTTAGTTTAGGTCATGCGAAAGAGGTAGCCTTTCCATGAGAAGTCCTCACTCTCACTTAGTCTTTAGCACTCATTTCACTGATATTAATGCATAGTAATTGATGAAGATGATCCTTCTTTATTTTTAGATGTTTAATCATTAGATCAAGACCTACAAGTATAAGGTTACAGAACAAGATGAGAAAGTTAAGAACATTTTACAAAAAGGAAACAGAGAAAGAAAAAAAAGAAAAAAAAAAAAAAGAAAAAAAAAGGGGGGGGGGGGGGGGAGGAGGGAGGGAAAGGAAAGGGGAAAAGGGAAAAAGAAAAAAAAAAAAAAAAAAGGAAAGGGAAAGGGACTAGAATGTTTTACAGTACAGTAGAATTCTCTGACTACACACACAATGCTCCCTGATGCTCCTGTATTCACTCTTTCTCAGTTCAATGATACACATCCAGAAAAGAACAATGTGTGCAAATATTCAAGGAATCTCTTCTTCCAAAATTATAACAATGTATTTTATTTGTCACTTAGACCTGAATTTTCTGAATGAAGCATTCATATTTTTCCAAAAAACAGATGAGATTTCACCAAAGGACCTTTACCAGCTGACCTAGCATAAAGGTGTAAGCAAATAGTTGTATCACATCCAGACATAGAGGTAATGCAACTACTTCACAGCCACAGTCAAAAGGTTATCTGTCTTTTAATGTATTATGTATCACTCCTTTTTTCTTCTGTCACAAGTGCCTCAATACAAATATTTCATTCTATCATATCGGCTTACTGTGGAGTGTAATGTAACAATCTAATGTTAGTGTGACACATCTGAAACAAAGAAGTACATTCCTTCTCTCATGGCCCGATACTTCTTATGAGTCCAACTAGTGGTGCAAGCTGCTGAAGTGCGAACAAAGAAATGTCTGTTACAGACACCAGCTGGCAGGTCACCAAGTACCCAAAGACTATCTCAACTTTCAACAACATGAAAAGGAATCAGGCAGCACCTACAAAACACATCTATGACAAACTAATAAGCAATAGAATGTTGCTTGTTCACCTAAATAACTCAAAAATAATTATATTTGAGGGTCCCAGCAGTAGTGCCTGAGACCCAGATTAATGAATGTACAGTTGCTGGTGCATCCAGTACATCCAATGGAGGAGTGTGTGCATGTGCTTAGGCTTGAGAGATGTGGACATAAGCCACTCTGTATTTGTCTTGAACACCATCTCCTTTACTGCTGAGCCGAATACCACTCCCCTCCAAGGGAGTGGAGTTTGACTTCCTACATACTAAGTGCGTCAATGGAAAGCCACATAAGCTGTTATGGATTATATCTGACAAGTGACTTGCCAGATAAAAAAATAATAAGTTTGGATCTCTGCCCTTCCATAGCACTATAGTTTGTCAATTTTCAGGTCTCTGCCTTAGATGCTATCTAACAGGAAAGTAACTGGATGCAGTGATACAAATCAGTCTGTTACTGAATTGACTTTTATCACATTTATGCTTTTTGTCTTATTTTCTCACTTACACTAAATACTACTGAATTCCTGAGAAAACCAGATACGCACTATCAGCCAAAACATTTATGTATTTTGTTTGCTTTTGTTCTCATCATTCAGTCACTTAAACAGGAAATCAGATGCGAAGATCTGAATATTTCAGCTTTGAGAAGAAAACTGTAAATTCTAAACAGAAAGAGGTAAGAAGTCCTTAGGCTATTTTAGAGGCCCTATGATGCATTTAAGAGTATGTCAGTTATTTATGTTTTTTTGTTTGTTTGTTTGTTTGTTTTTGTCCTGCATTATCATGTAGACAGCTTAGGAAGAGGCATTACTGTATTCTTATAAATCTTGCACTGCTAATATGGTAAAGCAAATCTACCTGAAGAAACACTTCAATGTAGAGAGAAAAGACTGTGAAATTAAATGACAAAAAATACTGCAGTTTTCTCTTAGTGCAGAGAACTAAACTGCAACAACAGAAGATGATCAGTGGGTAAGTACATAGGTAAGTATGAGAGCAACCTAGGGAATGAACTGTGAATCAAAGTTGCTATTTGATCACTCATTATTTGTTGATTTTAGGAGTAAATTTACTGTAACTTGAGTCAGCCCTTTGCCAAGCAGAGCTCGCTGCTTTCTATTCAACAGTTCAGTGAGTCTGGGTAGAGCCCTGGGAGATATACGATAAAACGGCATAGTCTATTCATTTCTCATCAATTTACCCTCTCTTATGGTGAGCTTTCAGACTGATTTCCCAGGTAGGAATGCAAGAGTGAGCAATGATTGTGCAGCCATAGAATGGATCTGGCAGTGTTTCTTTTCTCTCTCCCTCCACAGAGTACTCAGCCTATCAATTTATACTTCATCAAGCAGTCACAGTGTGTGGGCTGTGGCCAAAGAGCTTTCTTTCCAGCAGAGGTCCCTTGAATGATGAGACCCCACAAGGAGCATGCTCCAGTCGACAGATCACTTTACAGATTCACACGCTTGGTACACCACAGAGGCATCTAACCTGTTTTCCGAGCCAGGGTAGAATGATGCACTGGAGAAGTTTGATTTGGAGCCAACTGTGTGGAGTCTTACTTTCATTATTGCTGAAGTAGTTTTGGTAAGTGGTTTTCCTCATTTCCTGAGAACTAGATCTTGATATGATGACTTTGGGATGAAATCTGCCATCCACATTTGAGTCAAACACTATCTTTCTCACAGTACATCTGCTTGAGAGTGTCTTTGTGCCAATGTCATCTTGCCAGGGTATCTAATGGGTTTGGGTTTTCTAAGGACCCAAAATAGGGTGTCAGTGGGACTCAGCTAGAGCTGCTTTCTGGGATATGCATGCAGGTTTCCCTTGTGCTACAATCAGGAGATGGCTGGGACAGAAGGGTGATGTGGTGTCCAAATATGGCTGAGCCAACATGGCGACTTAGACTTGAGCAGGAGCAAAGTGTACAGGATTTGTGATTAAGTGTATACAGATGTCTCTCTAAAGCAGTACCCCCTCCCAAATCCGGTTGCAGTCTCTTCCAAGAATCAGTATTTTGCACAGCACAAAGAATAGTGGCAGGAATTAGCTTTACAGCTCATTCATTCCAGTACTGAAATCTGTTTCACTGTTGTTATTTACAGTTTAAGCCTGTACATATAAGCCAGCAATATAATTATGATATAAAGATAAATTATAGAAGATTTCTGGAGCAAAAAAAAACCCATCTCTTTGAAGAGGAAATTGCTAAAAAGAAAGATTTAAAATCCCATCTTTCACAGGCTACTACAAAGAAGGCATCTGCAGTTTCCAGTGGCCTTAAGCACTCATAGACCAGAGGATTTATGTTAGTTTACAGGTCTTCCTTTATTGACTTATAGAAGGGGCAGCCATCAGTCCTCAATTGGTATTACTCAGATTTGTATCTTTACATAGAGATTCCCCACTGCAGGCTCAGATATGGGCTATCTCAGAAATTTACATTTACAGGGAAAGATTATCTGCTGGAAAGGTTGGGGTTTCCACTGTAGCATGCCTGGCCAGAGCAGACAAAACACTTCCTCAAACACTCACAGAAACTTCATCTATATATTTATACATTGCAAATGACTTTATAAGTAATTTTGCTTAGAAGAGTCTTTCAAAAAGTCATTAAGTTTCTCAGTGTACATAATTTCCCCATACATCAAATGGTGATGGTATTGACATTTATCAGCACAATGTGAATTAATATGTTCAATCCATTGCCAGGAAGAGGAAAAGAGGATAAGTAAGTCCCTGAATACTACTTTTCCATATCTTACAGCATGAGTGCTTAAATGTTAATCCTCTTGGATCAGCTCTTACAAACAGTGTTTCCCTGTCTGATGGAGATTTGTTGATATCTGCAATACCAACAGTCCAGAAACTCAAGCACTAGATGGCCTCAAATCAGCATCTGCTGAACTGACCTCTCATCCTGCCATTATGATTTTCAGACCTCAAAGTACTGACATATAACCTGTGGCAATGAAAGGTAGCTGTTGTTTGTTTGTTTGTTTTTAATTATAGTATCTACATTTAGAAAACTGAATAAAGAACAAAATAGCTTCAGGAAAGCTTCTTATAGAACATAAGTTTTCAAAGTTACCGTGCATTAAAACTAAGCATATAACATGATCATTTCCTATTTATTAATTTACTTGTTAACACAGCTCCCTAATTTGCTTGGCTCTGGCCTAAATCAATTCACTCTTAAGCCAATGGCTAGATTTCTAATCACTTCAAATTAAGAAGAATTAGGGTAACAACAAGAGCTCTGGCAATGCAGTACAGTAAATACTTTAAGACTTCAAATTATTTGTTGGCAGTAACTATCTAAAAGAGATACAGAAAGAAAGGATTCCTATGGAAAGCCTGAAGAAAAGCTATAAGAATTGAATATTTGCTTTTTCCCTGTCCCTCTAGTTCCCTTTTCACTAATGTAAAATGCAGTTTTGTTTCAGTGTAAAATAATAAGTAATAGAGGAATGAGTTGATGTGTCAGACTCTCAACTGGTTTAAACCAGCAGAGTAATTTATATCAGCTGAGAGCCTGGACCCATGAGACTATTAAATGATTGTTAATTATTACAAGAAAATAACTACTTTCATGGAGTTTTCCCCATTCACCCCCCAAGAAAATTCACATAATGGTTAATT
Organism: Excalfactoria chinensis; assembly: GCF_039878825.1. Lineage (NCBI taxonomy): Eukaryota > Metazoa > Chordata > Aves > Galliformes > Phasianidae > Excalfactoria > Excalfactoria chinensis. Next base: position 132,174,227 of record NC_092825.1, on the reverse strand, counting down.
CCACTGTGTTAATTTCTAATAGGTTTTAAACTTTAGTGTAGCATCAGAATAAGATAATGATATTTTAGCACGGTCTCTATTTATTTACTAAAGTATTAGAAGAAAGCAAAATATGTAGCTTTGGAACTGCATATACAGATCGGTGTGTTTCTCATTTCAAATCAGACTTTGTGTATTCTCTCATTTACATTGAGTTGACCAATTCTAGTAAGGCTGGAGCAGAATATAGACTCAGTTTCTAAACGTAGCTTTGAAGATAACAAACAATAATGTACATTTTAATCAAGAGAAGTGAACCTGAATAATTAAAAGAATTTGAGGAGAAATTTTTAGTTACTACATGTGCCAAAAATGTAGATACTTAAAGAATGGCTAAGAGACCAAAGGGGAAAGGTTCATAGGAAGAGTAACAATTTGTTCTAAGGGGAGTCTGTTCTACAGCAATATTTTGCTCTGTATTAGAAAAACTTGCTTTGACCCATGAGGCACCTGCACTGGGGGAATGAAATCTGTTGATGATACATACAAGGAAGGGGCAATCAATAGAAAGAAGAAGGGCAAAAAAGTCAAGATGACTCTGACAGAATGTGCCCAAAGGAAGATAAGTGCCTTATGCAATTAAACATAGAGAAGTGTAAGATAATGAGATAAGGGACATAAAATAAGAGAAAATGCTTATGCCCTCTGTGATCATATGGCACAAAATACTGAGTGGAAGCGGGGTCTGGAGTTAGATCAAAAAGCTTCAGGACAGTGGATAACAGCAATGTAAAATGTTAACATTCATTTAGAGAGGTAACAATAATATTCTAGATGAAGTTAGTCCAGGTCCTGCATAAGGAATTTATGAGTGAAAGTGCATTTGCAATGCTGTAAGGAGTTCTGTATGCCTTATAAAAAAATAGCAGAAGCACAGAGAACTAGACAATAGCATCAGGTAGACAGCAAACTTAATTATTCATAAAGGTCAGAGAACAGAAGGAAATTATCTGCAGTCTTTGCATTGAAGGAAGGAGAAAAAAAAGTGGACCTTACTGAGGAGTCTGAGATCTGGAAAATCATAGCCAGGATAAAAGTAATTGTAGTAGGATTTGATCTACTACCCCCTAAACTCCTTTGTTTCTCTGATTTCACTGTTTACAGCATTCAAAATAATTTGATGTATAATTTGCTGTTGGAGACAGTTCCCGGTCTCTCAGTATTTATTAACCAAATTCAGTGATATTTAACATAGAAGAGAAAGGCCTGTGGTATCTGATCAGAACTTGAATTCCCTTTCTTTTCAGATGGCAGTCCTTCTCCCTCTTAGGTGGGACTTTTCTCCTTTATAATCAATTTTGCATTTCTTCTTCAATAAGGTTAAAAATTAAGCCTAAATTATGGTGACTGTCTTCATGAATCCATTCTTAGAAAAAAATCTTCCTTGTGACAAGATTCAAATTCAAGATAACTTTTGATTTCCTGGGTGAATTTTAAAGTCATCGGACAAAGATATATAAAATTATTGCAGTGGTTCTTCCAGCTATGTTTATCAAGTGAAAAGTGAACCTGCAAGAAAATGAGGCCACAAGCCTACCTTCTAGTTTCACACCTTGAGTAAATCTTGGCAAAATGAGAGACATCCTATCTTTGGTCTTTCCATACTAAGTCTGTGTTGACCTTAGGTGGCCTGTTTATTTCTCTTCCAACTTACCAAAAGGTCCCATGGAAGATGCTCCTATAACATAAATCAGATCTGAGAGATCTGATAGATTTAAGAACTCCTGAACATTCTTTATCGATTTAGCTCTAAGTTCATTTCAGGATGTTTGTTTATATGAATGCACCCTTGTGTTCATACACGTGTGCTTCTGGAAGCCGAGGGCATTTGTACATTCTGTCTCACCTTCCATCTAGTGCTTGCTTTAGCTCTTATCTTTGCCATTCTCTGATTTAAAGGTATAGAGACTACTTCAGCAGTGTTTCTTCATTGCTTTTTCTACTTCCTTTCCACTTACAGACTGGACATACTGGAACATCTGCTCCTTCTTCAAAGACTAGGAAGGACTATATGCTTGATATCAGCTCCTTTAACACGTCTGTAATATAACAGTTGGCAAATGTATTTTTGTTGCTAACAAATTTCCACTAAGATTTCAAATTGCCTGAAATCCATCTTCCTTTATAGAAATAATAATTCAAAATTCCTTTTGTTTTTCCTGATTTTATCAATACAGTCATATCTGCTGCTGCCTGGATCATTATACTAGTTTCTAACATGCCAGGTTATGACTAATTTTCATAGATTTACCACTTATTTTCACAACTGTTTATTATACCGCTATACTACAGTTACATTATCATGACACATAGCACGTACTGTTAGCACAAATTGACAGGCTGTTTAGCTTCCTAATCAATCCAGTCTATGAAATGCTGATGATGACATGAGGTAATATTTTAATAATGATCAAGACCTAGATTCTCAGGACCATGTAAGCATGTGCTCCCACCAAAACCAGTGGGAGCAAAGGTACTTCCCCAGCTTTATTGGTACAAATTTATATCCCACCAACTTTTCTTCTTATTGATAATTTTTTAAAAGCAAAACTGAAGGTACAGCACTTTGGTAATTTTTTGGGGCTACTTACTTTTTCTGAACTACCTAGAGATTTCAAAGCTCATGCACAGATCATAGGGTTCGTAAGAAAGAAATACAGAAACCTGAACATGCTGACAGCATGCCCCAGTGGCCAAGAAGGCCAGTGGCATCCTGGCCTATATAAGAAATAGTGTGGCTAGCAGGAGCAGAGAGGTAATAATTCCCCTGTACTCAGCACTGGTGAGACCGCATCTTGAGTACTGTGTTCAGTTTTGTGCTCCTCACTACAAGAAAGACACTGAGGCCCTGGAACTCATCTGGAGAAGGGCAACAAAACTTGTGAGGGCTCTGGAGCACAAGTCTTATGAGGAGCAGTTGAGGAAGCTGGGATTGTTTAGCCTGGAGAAGAGGAGGCTCAGGGGAGACCTCATTGCACTGTACAACTTCCTGAAGGAAGGCTGTGATGAGGAAGGGCTTGACCTCTTCGCCCAGGCAACAAACAGAACCTGAGGAAATGGTCACAAGTTCTATCAGAATAGGTTTAGACTAGACATAAGAAGGAACGTTTTCTCTCGTAGAGTGGTCAAGCACTGGACTGGCCTGCCCAGGTGGTGGGGTCATCATCTTGTTTGTTTGTTTGTTTGTTTGTTTGTTTTGTTTCTTGTTGTTTGGAACTTGCAAAACAAATAACATTTAGTATGCTTTTATTGTCATTTTCGTCATTAGTATGTTTCTATTACTTTGTGCCTTTTCTACACATGTTGATACTTAACAAAATAATAGATCTTTGAACTCATACCAGAATTCTGACATTATCAAAAGTATGTTGTATCAATACATCTAAGGCAAAAAATGCTATACAAATGAGATGTGTTAAATTTTGTAGCAATCCACAAAAATAACTGATGAAAGAATGTCTTAAAAAATGCTTCAGCTCTCTAAATCCTTCACATCCACATTTTGAAGTCTGGATGCTGATCTTCACAAACATGCAAACAGTAGCAGGAAGATGAGTGGCTTTTGCAAACAAAAATACCCCTGTGTATAAAGATGAAGATTCTTCCTGTATCTTTCGAAGCAGTTAATACATAACCTCAAGGAGGAAGATATTAGAAAGAAGTTCTCTGCTGTGAGAGTGGTGAGACACTAGAACAGGTTGCCCAAAGAGGTTGTGGATGCCCCCTCCCTGGAGGTATTCAAGGCCAGGCTGATGGGGTTTTGAGCAACCAGGTAGAGAGGGAGGTGTCCCTGCCTATAGCATGAGGTGATCTTAATGGTCCCTTCCAACACAAACCATTCTGTGATCATCTGAACTTGGATGTGTGAAAGTTTTCAGGAAGGAACTTGGACATGTGAAGGTGGATGCATACAGTTCAGAGGTTTATCTTCTTTAGACGGGTGTTTGGATTCCCATCCAGTGTTGTCTGCCTCTCATCACAGGGGCTGAGATTCTTCACTCAGGGCAATTTGCTCTTTGGCAAGGGATACAAAAACTAAACTAAAAACAGCTTTTTTGATCTGTCCCTTTGCCATTTAGATAGCATATCAACCACCAGTTTGCCCGTCATGCAAATCTGTGGGCCATGTTTACGCTGAAGGAAATGACAAAATGAGGGTACACTTTGCATAGCAATTTTATCTGCTACCAAATTGAAAGCTTAAAGTATAAGGTGGCAGTGAGGGGTCAGTAGGAGACAGCAGCTGATCAGAGCAGAAGTACTTCAACACCAACAAAATGAAAGAGCTGCTAATCAAAGCCATTGGCTTTTATTATATATTAGTATTACTTATTGTTATGTGGTAGCAATCACAAAACAGGTGATTGCATTTTGCAATTTTCTTCATTGTACTCAGGCATTACTTGACATCTACATCGCCTAGTTTTCTTCAGCAATTCTGTAGCCTCTTTAAATTCCTATAGGATAACAAAATTGTACTTCAGAGTATCATTTGAGATCAATGCAATGGCAGAAATAGGTTTTTAGAGTTTTCAAATAAGCTATTTTATCTTTGGATTGCCATTAGATAACGTAACCATATATTCAAACAAGTCAAATAAGAGAAAGGGCCAAACATTTGAACTTGGTATCTTGCAATAAGATTTGTTAGTCAACTCACAAGAAGTAAAGTAAAACCACCAAGAGTTTCCAGTGGTTTTGAGAATGTCAGGATGGTTTGTTCAATTGTAGAAAAAACACTTTCAAACTAGTATACCCTATAAAAGATTTTTACAACACAAAAACACCAAGAGCTTCCTTTCAGGATCAAGGTCTTATCATGCTGTGCAGAGTAAAAGCATTTCTGAAAACAAGATGCTTCTTAGAATATAACATCTAAAAACGCAGGTGACACAGAGACTGAGGAATGAAATTCATTTAGCGTAGTTTCTGTGTGTCCCTGCATTTATAAAACTAAATAGAAAGGAACAACAATTATTATATGACTTTTGCTCCCATAACAAAATGTTGTTGCAGTACCAATCAGTCCTCAGGAAAGACTGGAAATGTGTGAGAGATAGGAAGGTTTTCATGTATACAAGAGGCAGCACTATTTGAATAAATAAACTGACCTGACAGACAGAAAGGAAACAGATTGGAGAAAACGTGTTCAAAACAACTAAAAGATAATTAGAATAGAACATGCATATATATGTATACAGACAAATGTACACACATTTTTAAAATGCACACATACAGACACACACTTGGAAAAGTATCACAGACTGCTACAGAAGTTTTAAATAAAATGAAGAAGCTGAAAATCGCCACATTTTCTGTAACAGTATGGATACAGAACACTTATGAATCAGATGTTTATTGCATCTTAACCTCAATCCAAAGTTACATGAGCTCAAGAGACATTGTTTCTCATAATTTAGTAGACTTTGTTTCAGTTCCTCACTTTCTGTCTACGCACTAAATGGTAATACCTGTAAACAGCAACTGTGGGCAAGTATTGTTCTCTTTATAGAATCACTTGTCTTTACCTTCATGAAGTGTTTATCCCAGTGAAAGCATATGCTGAAATGTGCAGCTGTTTCTCCAGAATTTTGTTGTAAGATATTCCTCAAATGTATTTCTTGTGAACCGCACGAGTGGTTGTGGAGATCCAGCTGCGGAGTTGTGTTCACTTCTGCTGAAACCATGGATACTGTCTCTTCTACCATCAGTAGTTAAGTTTCAGCATAAAACCTGTTATCTTTAATTTGAGTTCGACTGACTATCATTTCTAGTCTAAGGCAAGCTATTGATTGACATGTGGATATGGAAAAAAACATATTTGGAGATGGAGCAACGATAGTGGAATACCCATGACAGAAGAAACATTATTCTTAACAAGACAGCACTTACAGAACAATGTCAAAGAAGACAGAGGCAGAAAACTAAACAGTTTTCTAATACTGCATCAGTGTTGAAAAGGAGACCAAACTTTGCACAAGCCATGAAACTTTAAAATGAAGTAAAGCTTTGTTGTTCAGCAATATCATTTTTAAAGAGACATTCCAAATAGTTTGGGATGAATTCAAATATTTCCTCAGAAGGAGACAAGTGCAATTGGCTTCAGAGAAACTTGGCAGTTGAGGAGGATGTCTCCAGAGTAAAGGTACATTTAAGGAACATTTCTGATGAGGGTGGGACTCGGTAGAAAATACCATCTAATCAAGAAATAGCAGATAAAGTATATTGAACCAAATAAAGTCATTTACATACAGTCACTTAGTGGGAGGGATAGTGTAGTGAGACCACCATCCTCATTTTTTCCCTATCTGGGGAGAAAGATTTGGGGCTTCAAAGGAGATGTATCTTTGTTCTGCATAGTCTGGGACATAATTAGAAAGTAACAGTGAACATTTAAACTCACAGTGATTCTCCCAGAATTTTGTTCTCATATGAGACTGGAAACTACTTGGCTGTGAACATACTTGACTTCAGCAAGTTAAATAAACAAAGCAGAGGATAGTAAAGTTAATTTTAACAAATCACCAGAGCACCAGAGTGAGATATACTGGAGTTACTGTTACTGTACTGCCTGGCATAGCTGATGGCCAAATCATGCTGCCTCAGGGAGGGAGCAGAGTTGTACCTTATTTTTTCTACAGTAGAACTTACGGATAGGTTGTTAATCCCAGCACTAAAATGTTGCTTGAGACCTATTCCCCTTGCCCTCAGGTAATAGCTTCAGAGACGAACATTTACTGAAATCTCTTTTCATGCACTTCAGTAAAAAAACTGTAAGAAGTTGACAGTCAACTATCAATGCATCTATCATCTTCCACATCTTACTGGAAGAATTCAAGGCTTTTGGAGTTTTCTTCATATTCATCGAACATGGAACAGGTGGAGGAGGTCCTTTAGTAAGAGTCCACCAGAGTGACTGATGCAGTATGTCCTTTCTCTGTTAATCTCTTTTCCTCTATTTTTTTCACAGGATCACAATAGTAAAGATTGACTATAAAGCAGTAACCCATGGCACCATCCTTCCCAAGATCAAGAAGTTGTACTTGATCCACTTAACGAATTGTGTGCCTTTCTCTTCCCATTCTGCTTCAGTTAGTTCATTTATTAACATGGGAATATGCATCAGCTCAAGAATCTGATTTGATTTTGAGATTTTGCCCACTCAATATAAAAATACAAGAGCAATCAATAGCTGCTGCCTGAAAAGTGTCTGTATTATAGATTGATAATACAATTGATGTTATTCATAAAGTGAATTAGGCAGATAACTCACAGATTAGAGCTCTGTGCAGCTGAACCTCAAAATTGACATCCGAAAACCTTTTCATCAATATAATCTACTCTCAATTATATCCAATACATAAAAATCTATGGTTAGCAGAAAAAAATACAGACACCAACAGACAAAACTAAAATTTTAAGTCAGTTCCTTAGTGTTTTTCTGTATATTTCAGTGCTATATGTCATTGTACTTGCAAATATGTAGAGAGCTGAACATTCTTTTGTAGTGAGAAACTACGAAGAAGAGGTAGTAGAGAAGTGCTGTTGTTTCATATCCATCTGCCATGACACGTCCCACATCAGAAGAGAGAAGAGTGAGAAGGGTTATGTTCTGTGAGTACAAGAAGGCACAGCTAATAGATTTGGCTGCCCAGATGAAAGTAGGGCCAACCACAGTTGCCCTCCCCTGCACCAAACTTTAAAGTCAAAATCTACCATCAGTCTGAATCACTGCTGCCAGAGGCCAGGTGTGGATGAGCCTAGGACCCAGTAATAGGGGGAAAGAGGAGCCTGTGGAATGGCACCACTAGTCCTCCTTCACCCACAGAACCAGCACTTTCCTAGAGTGTTGTGGGAATTGTGGGACAGAGGATCCCTGGGGAAAATCTGATTCTCAGGCCTGCTACAAACACAAGGAGTAAATACAGTCTCGGGTTCCTAAATGTAGACAGATTAAAATGAATTGTAGAAGCCCTAGAGTTTTTTGAGATGTCTTGAGTGCAAGTTTGAAAAGATGCATAACAGAAACTTGCTCATGATTATATTTCTTTGGTGAAAAACCACAATAATTGGATCAATTTGATGGTAAAATTGGTACCTGTTGCAATCTTAATATGTAGTACTACCTAAACATATGGAACAGGGGAACTGTATCCAGCAAACCTTGACATCACAGGCTTTGTAAGGTTTGATACCACTTCAGTATTTCAGAAAGAGATGTAATATATTGTATATTGAAACAGAAGAGAGGGGCATTTGTTCTAGACAGTATTTTTTAATGGAATACACTGTTTTCACAGACAGATTTAGTCTGAGCATCTCTGATGAGACCCAACAACATTTGAAGGCAATAATGAAGTTGAAGAGATCAGTTTCTAACTGACAGGATTTATGGATTAGTCACCAAAACAAGATGTGTTCTCAAGATAAAAATGCCAAGTGGAAACAGAGAACAGGGATCAAATTATACAGAACTGACATAGACTAGGGGTGACTGACACATGAAAAGATTTATTATATGGTGGCTGATTGGTGAACAGGCTCTCATAGGCTCTGATATTTGTATACATCATGTTGATGGTCTGTTCTAATAAGGTAAAGATTGAATTGGTTGGAAGACCAAGTATCTTTTCTTTATCTTTCACATAGACTCAGTGAGTGATCTCACAGTAGACAAGGTTTTAGTGGTCTCTGTGTGGTCCTTGTTTGTGCTCCTTTGGTGAATTTCCATAAAATGAGTTATACTGACAAAAAATTAGTAGAAGTGGAGTTCAAAATAAAATTTATTGCCATTGAAAACTACTTTTCAGCGCAAACATAGTATCAAAAAATGTCTCAAACAAATATGTTCCATAAAAAGGTATACTGTCCTTGTGATTTGCCTAATCATCACAAATAATTAAAGTAAATCAAACTGTGTACACTCATAGGAAAAGGTTCATGTACTTTAAAAAGCTCACCCCAAAATAATCAAATACTTTGAATAATGAATAGATTAGACAAAATCATGACTGCTTGTGCATATGCCACAATCAGACAGAGAGAGGCTAAACTCATTGGATGCATTATTCATTGTGAATTATTTGCTCTACCTATTGGTGAGGAAGCTTGCAAACACTACTGCTGTTCTGTGATCATCTAACAATCTGAAGAAGGAGATCTGATTGCCCTTGTCATTACATAGCATCTTGCCACTTAGATGAGGATTCTACTTATTTATTTTGCCTGATAAAATGTTGTCCATCAAGTGCTCAAACATGCAATGGACAAATGGCTGCTGTAAAGGCAAATCATGTCTCTTCAGCATACCGGCACTCTTTGCAGAAGTCAGGGAATGATGAATAAAGAAGCAAAAGAATAGTGGGTTTGACTGTCAGTGAAATTTATGGAAATTTTTTATCAAAAGTCATAGAAGGAACAAGCTTTGGACGGGTATAATTGAGTAATGGGCTCTAACTTTGAAAAAGGTCAAATAATAAAACAACATAGGTTTAAAAAAGAAAAGAATTAAGCTTGTGTAAATGAAAATATCAACCTAGAAAGCAATACAAATTGACAACATTTGTATGTGAAACAATGATTTATTATCAATCCAATATATATTGATAAGGAATCTAGGTAAGGATGTGAATACAGAATAGTGTAACAGATAAGAGTCCTTGCACCATATACAAAAATCATTTTACCATATTGACTATACTTCCTTATCATATCATGTGTGTATAAAAAGAGGAACTCCTGGACTTACCTGTAATATAAGAAGGGAACGACCAATGATACTAAAAAGCCCTAGCAATTAAGGGATCTCTGCCCAAATTTTTCTCAAACAAGTCTAACTACTGCTAGATTTTATGAAGTCAAACTGCACATTAGTCTAAAGCAGCATAGGAAATCATATATGTATGAATAACAAAATGTCCCTTGATCTTGTAGCCTACTTTTAATATGACCCTTATGCATCCCTTCAGGTAATAGAGCATCCACAAACTTCATGATTATGAACAAGGCACTCATATATGCAGTTCCTAATCTGTAAAATCACACACTTATGTGTTATCACTGTAGAGTATATGTATAATTTTATCAACTTATTGATGCTAATATGCTAGAGAATAGTCTATTTTAGTCTCTGTGACCGCCTTTAAAATGTCTATTAATGGAAGGAACATGACAAAAGTAAAACGGAGTTTGTCTGCATAGGAAAAATCATCTGCATATTGCAAAATCGTCATTTTAGCTTCTTTTAAAGGGAAGAATTGACGGCTGTGTCAGGCCTTGGGCATGAACTTTACACTTCAATCCTTTCTTCCCTTTCAGCTGTTGACTTTGACAGTGTAGAAATGCCAAATTACAAGTGTTCCCCCTTTGAGAACCAACTGTCTTAACATCACTTTAGCTGTGCACAGATACTAATCCAGTTTCTTTCATCAATAAATAAAGAGATGCCAAAACAAGATATGGGTGTGAGGACCAACACAAAGGTTTTTTTCCTCTATAAAAACTCTTCACTTCCAAGCAGCTGCAAACAAATATTTCAGCATAATTTTCAAGACACTGATGTTGGTTTCCCTTCAAACATGCTATGAATGAACACTCCCAAACATGTAACATGCAGAAGGTTGTTGTATAATTTATGCTTCCCCCTTTCCATCTCTAGAAAATTAAAGCCATTTTAATACTAACTTGACTAGTCTTTCATGCAATTTCTTCCGTGACAATGTTTACTTAGAAATCAGAAGACAATTTAATCAACTTTTAATTAAGTTACATTTTTCACTTAAACTCTAATAAACACTTCTTTAAATCAAATGCAAATGAGGTCATTATAACTAGCAAAGATAGTGCAAGAGGCTTTTTTGGTCATTTTCTTCTTATGTATTCCCTAACATTCCAAAAACATTGGAACAAGAACATTCACAGCTCATAGATGGATTTTATTTATTAATTTTTATTCAGAATTTAGCTGCTGCTCTGAGTGCAAAATTCAGTTCTGCAGCTCCATCGGCTGTAGAGATCTGCCAATAACATGTACTTTAGCAAAGCATTCATCATGCAGTGGTATCAGCATATGATGTAAAAGCCTTCAGTTGACTCCATACTTTAACACATCAGTGTTAATGTATTAATAAACATTTTGAAACATACAGAATAGGTTAGAGTTTAAAAATAGCTGGTATCAAGAGAGTGACTGAGGCAAACATTCATATGACATCTTTTTCATACTATCTAACAAATGTATCATTTTGGAATTTTTCATGATCATTTCCAGAAAGTAGAAATCGTATGAAAATATGGCTTTGAAAAGACTTCAGGAAGCCTCTGGTCCACTCTTCTGTTTCAGGAGGAGTCAGCTTTAGGATCAAGCCCAGCTTGCTCAGGGCTTTGGATCTTGAAATTCTCTGAGAATAGAGACTGCAAAACCACCCTAGGCAGCCTTAAGGTTATGAAACCTTGAACCAACACAACTCTTTCTGTCTCTTGGAATTCAGTGCTGTGTTTCTGGTAAGCTTAGAAAAGTTATGCACTAAAAGCAACAAAGAACCTAATGTAAGATTAGTCAGTGTTCTGCAACTGTAAAATTAAACCCGTGGATAATGAGAATTTTAGTCCTCTTTTAAGCAAGCGTTTACCAAGTGGATCCTTTTGTCCAATCAGAGATACGTGACTGCAGATGCTTTACATTTCCTGTGACAAATTTCTGCTAGCTTCAATTAAAAATGAACTCAACTTCCCAAGGAAATCATGGAAATACTGCTGCTGAACTTTCCCAGCATGGGAACACATAGATCCAGGAGGTGTTCTCAGCCTGTGGTGTGAGATGCATCTGGGCCTCCTAAAGCAGAGGGGTAATGAATTCTCTGTACAGTTTAACCTGCATCATGATGACAGTGCTGCTGGCACCCTTCTCCTTTATGGGGTGTTCCTGTGTTGCAAAGCTGGGTGCAGCAGTGCTGGCATTACCACAAGCAAATGTGCTGACTTCCTTGAGACGGATTGCTAGAAAAGTATCATCTACATCTGTGACATCCAAATCCCCCTGGGAGGGGAGCCCAGAACTGGAGAGGCAGAGCATCTCGGGTCCTGAGGCAGGGTTTGACCCTGTAGTCATAACTCCTGAGATCATCTGGTCTTGTGTTTGAAGCTGGGATCTTTGGGATTTGTGCAGGGTAGGGAACACGCTGCCTTTCTCTGTGAGCAGCCTCACTGAGCTGTTTTCTTGTGCTACTCATGTCAAATACCAAATGCCCTTCTCTCTGTTGTCTAAGCTGTGGGAGTGTTAAGCCCTTCCCTTTCAAACCCAGCTTCATTTTGTTTTTCAATAGCATTGGCCAGCCCAGCCAATTGAAGACCAGCGCACTTACTGGGATTTCTTCAAATGATTCTGACAGGTACATTTTGTCAAATATATATCACAGCTGTTACTGTCTAATCCCAAAAAGCCTTTACTTAATTTTAAATGTGTCGGTGCAAAACATGACCAAACACAACAAGAAAGAGTAATCAACTGAATGTGTAACATGGATGCTGAATTATTGTTATGCTTCAAGAAAATCTTTGTTATTCCTTTCTAAAAGAAAAAAAAAAATATATGAAAAGTATGAAAGTGATATTAAGCAGATGTTAGACTGGAGTTGTCAATCTTGTCTAAGCACGCAGGTGCTAATGTGTTATAATTATCCCTTTTGGCAGTTGATATTTAGGATTTTGGATCCCACCTAGTCAATCACAGCTGTAATTGTTAAGCTACTTACATCGCTAATATGCTGGGTAATAACCAGATCAAGATTTAATATTTGACGTTTACCATCAATTATCTTTTCTTCTGACATACATCTCCCCCACTCAGGCTCTTGCAGATCGGAACACTCTTCTGATTTAGGTAAAATAAATAAGAATCTGGTTATAGAATAAGCCTTAAATAATAAAAAAAAATATTCCTGTCATACATCACTCTGCATCTTACTTCTTAGAGAAGATTCCTTCTTATTGCAGTCTTTATAACTGTAGTCATTTAATTCTGAACTATTCCTTTTTTTTTAAAATTAATCAATTAATTTATTTTTTAATGTATTTTTTACAGAAAATCTTGTGCCTGCTACTGCAAAATATAGAGTGGGTATGTTAACCTATGCCAGGTATATTTTGGGATATTATCTATGAAACAAAGCACTGGAATTTGTTTTACAGCTGGAAAAATATGTTCATACCATATGTTATGCCAAAATATGTTTCCTGATAAAAGCACTATGAAAATTAATTCTGGATTTAAAACATTTTAACATGAAATTTAATTTGGTAGTTCTGCATTTTTACTCATCTATTAACCAAAGCCTGTTACATAACTTCCTCCCAAAAGCACACATACAACAAGAATTATTTTTCTTAAATGTTCTCAGATTTCATCCTGTGTAATTATATAGAAGTTCAATGATTTCATTCCAAATCAGCATGCAGCACTTGTAGTGTGGTCAAAAGTTAGTGTGTTTAATATTGTCCAGAGGGTCTGCTAAGAACTTGGTGGAGCAATTTTTCTGTTTCTGTAATTAGATTTAAATTTTTATTTAAGTATGTGGTAAAAAGAGTTCTCTATTATTGTTTCTGTCCAGCAGTATGACATAATTTGCCTTTAGCAAAGAGCAATATGGCTATGTCTAGCAACTATAGTGCAGTCTCAGAGAAACTTTGACCAAAGGAATAAAAATGCATATTTGTCTCTTGTGTCAACTCAGAAAAGTTCTTAAGTATCTACCCTCATTTAGACACACTGACTGTGATGCAGACTATATTTTCTATTTACTTCCTACAAAAAACTACAGCTTTAGGAGGAAAACATATTTAATGTAACTCATCTGAAGGGCATCAGAAAGAACACATTCGATCCAGGCTACGTCCCTTAGATACGTCTGTGTTTTTCTAAAAAGATACAAAACTGTATTTAAATGTTTTAAATAATTTTCAGTTCTATACTCCACATGAATGTACACAGATAATCCAAATTAATTACAAAACTGCAATTTTACCTAATATCATCATTTCCAGGCAAGTTAGTACTTAAGCAAGTACCAGTGTATAACACTAGACCAATGGAAACCCCATAAGTAAGGGAAGTTCTCCCTGTTGCCTAGAGAAGACAGCATCTTGTTTCAAGGGGATTGTGCTCAAAGTTTGAATAGTCAAAGGCTGCAATCAGACAGCCCAGGGACATGAATACTTCAAAGCAGAACAAATGAAACTGGACCTAGTCATTTTGCAATAAGATGCGAAGTCATGTAATAGTGCCCTTTTAAGCCACTTGTGACTTTTAAGACTTCAAATGAAATGCTATTAGTACAGACAGATAAACATGCTAAGCTGTTATTTGCCTGGGGTGATACCCTTGTGATTTGTAACAGGCAATGAAAATACAGCAGTCTAGGTGTTCAGGAGGAGTGATATGAATGCCAGTAATCTCTTCACAGTAATGCCAAGACTGTTGATAACAAGGCCTCCAGAAAATCTTGGGTTAGCCACAGTTACTAGACATATTCTTTTTTTACCTTATTATGAAAATTTTCTAAAACAGGAAAACATTTCAATAACCGGATGGAATTTGTTGAAAAAATATTTAGATTAACCTTTCATTCTGTTTTATGTCAGAAATGGAAAAAATTCACCATGACTTTTAGCAAAGAGATAACAATACCTACCTTAATTGTAGATTGCAGCACCTCAGTCTCCTTGCCTAAAGGGACCTAGTGAAGTTCTTGGTGCCACATACTCTCTGAGAACTGCAACACAAGTATTTGCAGGAGCTCAGACCGAAGCCAGGCAATATCTGTTCAAAATATGGCAATGAGAACAAGTCTTCTACACAACTCATGAAAATGTACTTATTCCCATTCCGTACTAGTGCTGAATGGGTATCAGTCAGCCATTCTGCATTTAAATTATACCCAAAGATGGCACAAATTGGAAGCTTGTATGCATTCTTTCCTAGAGAAAGCAAGAATTATATAATATTTGAACTCTTCTTATGAAGTTTTTGAGAATGTAAATAAGAGACTGGAAAGAAACAGGATGCTGGGTTTTAATACAGAAGAGCAGAGCCTTCCAACAAAAAAAAGTCCCATCTTTTTCAGAACCGCATCACAGAGCTCTGCAAAGTAAATGCCAATCCAAATTAACCTTGAGTGCCACAACAGGCCAGGGTGTCAATTTAAACAAAAACCTGGAAGGCAGCTTCATTTTTTAACAAGGGCAGTATATCTAGTCAATAACTGATGTATGTTCTATTTTTCCAGCTGGCAGAAGCAGGCACATATTTCCAAGCATGTTGTTCTTTAAGTTCTGTTTGTGCTTGGACCATAACTGCAGTCTAGGCAGCCAAAATGAAATATGCCAAATAATACTGGCTGAGCGACAGACAGATTGGACCAAATTCCTACCCGATACAATGCATTTGACACCAGTAGAGTCACGCAGTGACAGTTCATTGTTCTCTACTTTCAAATACAAAATATGGAGAGGTTTAATGTAGAAAAGCTAAGGCATTTCCGCTGCTGCCTTTCTGAAATTGACATCGTTTAAGCTTGGTGAAAACAAGGAGTTTTTAGCAATGAGGATTCCCTGTTTGACCTAATTTTCTGACAGATTTTCTCCCTTACCAAATACAGACAGGGACAGAGGCCTTATGTAGACACAGATTTACCTGGCACAGGAGACAGGGATGGCCTACTGATGAAGTTCCTTCTCCCACCCCATCATGACAGTGTTACAGCTCTTCTGGTCCTTTCTCAAGTACCTGCAGAGGATGTGGAGCCATACCATGGAGAGCCTGGTCCATAGGTTGTCCTTGTTACTTGGTCACTTGCTTGGCCTGGGGCTAAAACCGCCTTTGATTTCCTCCTGAAGACACTGGGCTAGGACTCAAATGGTCTGCGTCTGGCTCATGGATTTCAGTGGGAGCCTAAAAAGTCAGCCACAATTTTCTGCCTCAGTGCACCAGCAGAAACATAGCTCAGTTGGCTCTGAGGGTGCAAAAATGCTTGTCTCCCTGTGCGATGCTTGGTACTTAGGTGACTAAACTGGTGTGAGGTTTAAATAAAGGGAGTTACACATTCTCATTCAGGATATATGTAAGATGCATGTGGCCCAACTCTGTCCTACCATATGCAGTAAAATCTGGAGGAAATTTCTTGACACTCAAGACAGATTCTACAAGGAAAAATGCAAAACAGTTTTCCTGGTGTGCTGTATTTTATGATTAAAATCTAAACTAAATATATACCAACTCCAATAAACAAAAATAATATCCTATAGTTTCATTTAAAGAACCAAGCTATTGTCTCTTTAAATAATAATGAAAAAGGAGAAAATATTCTACAACTTCCATAAAAAATGTCATATTTGTATAGACCCCAAATCCCCTCTGTTTAAACAGGGTGATTAATATCAGCTCCTGTAGGAAATTAAATTCAGGGAAGAACAGTAATATGCAGATATGCAGATTTCTAGGCAGAATGGCTAGCCCTGGGTAAGAGAGTCAGGTTGATTAATCTGCATCCTCAGAATACAAAATGAAATGCTGGGCTCTCCTGGGTTAGTACCAGAAATGACTTTTCCTTCTTACATTAGAAATAAATGGACAAACACATGCATGCATATAGCAAAAGGCCTTAATATCACATGCAGTGTTTACAAAGGTGATAAGAGTTTAATATTTAAAATATCTTATTTCACCTGGGAGGGGATAGAAGAAGGGAAAAAAAAAATAATTAAAAAAATCTGCTTTTTCATAGGATGAAGGGTAGTGTTTCTCTAAAAAAGGGATTTTTTAATCTTTCATAAAACTGCAGAATCATAAGGTAATTCTGCATGTCAGCTTGAAAGCACATCTTCAATCTGTTAATAAGCATTTGACTGAAATAATATAGTTCAGGGAGGTGCTGAACTAAGACATGGTCATGGTGTGGAAAAGAATGGGTTGAAAAACAAAAACATTCGTTGCCACAACATTTCATGTAGAATTCAGTGCACTTTGATTTTTTGGTTCACAATTACAAATACAATACAGAAGCACAATAAACCAAAAGTATAATTCCACAGGCTTAATTTCCACGAGTAGAAATTCCTCCATAAATATCACCTTTTTCTCATTTCAGAATAACAACATTTCCATATTACTAAGAGTAAATATACGATTTTCATAATTTAATCTTTTTTTTTTAATAATAAAAAAAAAAAACACACCCTCAAAACCTCAGAAAAATATTTACAGCAAAATGCAAAATGTCCTTTTCAGATTTTTTTTTTTCCCCATCGTTACTGGAAAACCAAGCCTGTTATTTAAAATCATTCAGGGTCTCTCCAATAATTGTATAGAAGTAGGCATTATGCTATATTATTAAAGCTGTAATTTCCTGCTGAATCTGGCTGGATGTTTCTTTTTATCACTTGGCAATTTCTATCTAGTTATGGCATAATTAAGTTTCCTGACCCTTGCTCACTCTCTTAACAGGACGCTTAGAAATATACTAGAATTGCAGATCTTCAACCTGATGTCCTCTCTCCCCACACAGTAATGGAATAAAATTATTAATCCAGTAATTGTACAGAACACATTACTTTGCATTGAATGTTCCTATTTCTCATTTTCTGTTAGTGACAATCAGGCAGAGGTACAAATCATTTCTGCAGGGAGCAGAGCCCTTGAAAAAGCCTCTCATTCACTCCACTGGAGCTACCTGTACAGCTGTGATTATTCAAAGTCTAACACAGTGCTAGGCTCAAGCGAACAAAACAAAGTTAATAAAATGGAATAAGGAACAAGATATTTTCCTGCTTGCAGCCTCCTATGTGCCAAAATTAGAACCTTACTTCCAAACGATAAACCACACATCCAATTGCATTTTTATAACGAGGCTAATGAGTCTCAGCTCAGTGTTTCAGACTTGCTGGCATTAGCTGTGGCCATCTACCGCTGGGTACGCTCCATATGCTTGGATCACTGAGAGTGGGTGGGAGGTGGGGGGGAAAGGGAGGAAAAAGTTAGGAGGAAGACAAAGGATGCTGGTTCTTAAACCTTCATATCTAAGAACCAGGGATGTACACCCACACCTATTAAACTCCCTGCAGAAGAAATCCTAGCTGCACCACAATCGATCACAAAATCCCCATTGCATTTAACTGAGTTTCTAGGGAGTTTCCCTCTAAGACATTTGAAGTTTACCCTGAACTGAACTAAACTGACTCTTATTTTTTGTCATGGCCTACAGGGGACTTCTGAGGCCAGCAAGTGAAACTTAACCCAATAGATGTTACTAATTCCACCACTCTGCTGACTAAGTACCACAAGGGCTTTGAAAACAAGTAATTCTTAATAACATGCATATCCTCCAGCAATGCACCAAATATATTTGTTTTCTTTTCAGGTTAGCTACAGCTGGTAAGGGCGAGGGGAATGATGGATTTTATCACAGTTTTCTAAGAACCTAAGTTGAATCCGCTTCTTCATGGAGTGCCCTGACTCTATCAATAGATATCCCCAAAGTACGCAGTCATAATCTCTGTGCTGGTCTCCTCCCTCTTTCCTGATTGTGCCAGGCATATCCTCTCTCTGCCTCTCAGAAGAAATATATTATCTCACTAAAACCTTCTGGTTTATTGGACTGATGTCCTGCAAATACATCTTTAGCATGCACTTGAATTGTTGGAAGAAGCTCATGAGTAAGTCCCTGATGCAGTGCTATTCCTTTAATAAAAACCTGATCGAAGGGAGGATAAATAGCAAAACGAAATCCCTATCTTCATAAAGAACTCTGGTGATTTTATTCAGAGGCAATAATATATTTCAGACTGAAACAAAATGCTATATATCATTACAGAAAAGAAACACATAAATAAGAATAGCATGCTGCAATAGCTTAGTCCATTTGATCATATTTCTTTCTGTGTATTCCTTCACCCTCTTGTCTTTTCCTCTAATAATACATATATTTGAGTTACTTTGAAGAGCAAACTGCACAGCCAGATAGTTCTGGTTGCACAAGCACTTCTGCGACAGACTGTCAGCTTTATAAACTCATTTGTCTCTCCATCCTCTACATCTGTATGAAGGAAATGCGCAGTTTTCACTACTACTCTGGTAAATCAAACTGATGAAACAATAAAAATACTGATCTAAAGTGCATTAGACAATAGACCATTTCCAGTGAAAAACAATACTACAGCAGTCATCTCTGGGTGGCATTTTTTAATTTATTTTATATTTTTATTTTTTGTTGGCTTATTTCTGTACCTGCTACAAAATAGCTCTGGTTTTATTTCCATTGAGTCACTCACTGCAGAAAAGGTAATCACTATAATCACAGCAAAGATTTCTGTTTGTCTACAGCACTTGAGTGACTGCCATCGTTGTTGTGTCTGAGCAGCTTCCAGAGAAGTTCTGTTGCACAGGAGCCTTGATATATACTAACTCTGTTTAATTTATAGGGCAAATAATTATGTATCTGAATTCCACAGTCATCTAAACCACTTCTACAATTAAGAATCAGCTTCTATATTGAGAATAATTCCAAATCTGAGGTAATTAGAAATAGAGAAAATAAAAACAGTGAACACTTAAAATACTTGTTTCTTTCTCCCGCACTCTCACTTTAATGGAGCATACACTGGTTGAAGGCTATTTCTTCTCCTATGTCTAACACAAAAGATCCATTTGCACAGATCGGCTGCCAACCAAATAATAAAATGATTAATCAAATTATCATCTCCTTGCACATATTTGGTATGTGGCAGACTTGAAAGAGTATTATAGATAGACATGCATGACACAAGTGCAGTATATGAAAATATACTCAGGTATTTTTGTGCAAAATAGATGAGTACAGCTTTACACCATTGGCTCAGTCTGAGATTTTTGCAATAGGAAATAGCTACATGGACACAGTTAGGTGAAAGAAATTAAATATCTATGCAAATCATTGTTTTTTATTTTATACAAAGATCTGCATGCATGCATGTATGTAGACAACAATTGTTTCAGCAAATCTGCAGGAAGCGCAACTGTTATTTCAGACATAAAAGACATTACCTTCTACTATCTGACTTATTCTCAAGTGCATGGTTTTAATAAAAAATGGTGTTTCCTTTCCAAACTCTTCCTTCCTGCCAGTACAGGACAAGCATATCTATGCACTGTCCCTGCTGACTTACTTCACATAACACACAGGACCCTGCAGGAACTGACCTAATCAATATTGTGCCCAATTTTTCAGTCAGATGGTATTTATTTAGTATTGTCAAGTATCCTAAGCATAAATATCATAAGGAAATGATGCATACATCATGGATCTACCTAAGAAAACCACCAAATAGTTGCATAAAGCCCACAGTACTGCTTATGTTCACAACTTCAAACCATGCCAGTTCATTTTTGATTTCACCTGTTTAAATCATACCTGTTTTTACTGGCTAACAAGAAAGTAATCTTTAAAAATGACGTCTTAATATTCTGTAATATCTTTTGTGATGTTTCATCTAACAAGAGACTAGCAGAGAAACAGAAATTCTCCAAATCAGCTCCTAATAAATAACAGATTCATTATGAGGAGGTGGCGGGGAGGAAATATCACTTAGCTTCCTATTGTTTCATTGATAAAAATGGTCTTGGAAGCAGGAGAATATATTAACTTTTTCCTTTTGGGTTTTTTCTTTTTTTTTTATCTAGAAGTCTGGAAGACATTTCTAAAATAGATCTATTTTCTTTTCATTCTGCAGAATAATGCATGAATGATTATAACATATGCTCTATCTCCAGTTTTTTCAACCAGTGGAAAAGTGCCTGACACAATAATCACAACTTGTTGGGTTTTCAATCTGATGCTGTCCTATTTTATCATGGTAGTTAAATGTCCATTCTTGTTCAGTGTGATAAATGTTATGGCCATTTAACAGTACCGAAAAAGAGAGACATGTTAAACCAAATATTGCTTCAGATTGTGTCTTTTATTCTCCTTTATCATCATATCTTAATTTATAGTATAATCATCATTATCACAACTGTCAGCCTCATTTAACCTTCCCTGATCTCCCATGATTCTCCGCTGTCAGGCCTGATTGCCTGCCTTCTGCTGACTGACTGATAATGCCTGACTGATTAGCCCTCCCCAAGAAGAAGACAATGATATATAGAGCAGTGCTGCTCGTTCTATATATTAATGAGGAGCTGGCAAAGCTTTGATAAGGCTGTGGAATAATCCATCAGCCAGGGAAGGGGCTTGTAAAACTGGTGCAACATTTCACAGGAAAAACACCTGGGAAGGATGTAATGACCCAGCAGCTAAATACCTCTCAGCCCTCGTTCCTCTCTTGTAATTAACATCAGATAGCTGCCATATGGAGTTTATCGGTCCCCGAATCCAGTTTACATTCTCGTGATTTTGCACCTAGGGTTTTCGGCCTTTACAACATATTTAGCAAGCAGGCAATTAATAGCTCATTTTCCGTGGTGTTAGGAACTGTTTATCTTCTGAACTAGCTCTTACCGTAGGCCGATCCCTATGAAAGGCAAGAGTCATCGGCGTTTTGTGCTCGAGTTGTTACACTTACTCAGCAGAGGCCTGCTTCGCCATTAGATACAAAGCTTCTGATGGCTACTTGAGTTTGAATGCACTGTTATTACAGGTATTATATGAAATTGCTTGTGTTATGTGAAGGGGATTATAGAGGTTCTGGATCAATAACTTCAGTGGATGTTGGGAGTGATTACAGTGCTCTGTCAATTTTTCCCATTTGGCTGTCAGTACTGATTTACAACACACCACCTCTTTTATTCACATCAAATCACTCATTTCATTGGTAAATTCTATATATCTCAATTTACTTTAAGTAGCTGATTTGTGTAAAATAAAATGACTTCCTCTCTTCTGTGCATGTGAGTGGGTGTGTATGCGTACACATGCAACAGCCATAACCCTATAGAATCCTTATGGGTACAAACATTATCACAGAT
Organism: Excalfactoria chinensis; assembly: GCF_039878825.1. NCBI lineage: Eukaryota > Metazoa > Chordata > Aves > Galliformes > Phasianidae > Excalfactoria > Excalfactoria chinensis. The sequence goes on along the minus strand of NC_092825.1, from coordinate 132,152,197 downwards.
CTTTGTCCTCTTGGAAAGGGCATCTAAATAAAAACAAATAGGTATAGTCTGGAAGTTCTTCCCGTGACTAGCTCCTATTTAAAAAGCAATGGGTTTTCTTTTTATCTTCCATTACATAAGGAAGCAGATCTGCTGAGGTGCAATTGGTCAGATGACTCAGCTGATGTATATTATCTTGTTAGAAAACAAATAAACAAAATAACTCCAGGTATGGGTCTTTGAAATAGTGAAATGTAGTACTTTATCAACAACCCAAAGAAAGTGCTTGTGATGTTTCAGGCTCCAGACCTGAAGGTCTATGAGTAAGGCCCAGTTCTATAGAACAAACCTCAAGAGACACTGAGAATACCAAGGACACACCACATAAGACAACTCCAGTAAAACTACTTGGGTTGATTAATAGTTCTGGAGAGTGACAGAGGTTGATTCCTAACAGGAGGTACCAGCTATTTTGCAAATTCAAGGCTTAATGTAAAGGGAATTACATTTTGTAGAAAACACTAGTCTTCCTTGCTTTCAGAGAACATTTTAGAAGTGATGAAGGTTTGTGAAAAAAGTGTGAGCTTTTAGAAATGACTACTGATAAATAAGGTTTGGCACATGCGAGAGCAGTGAGATGAACATGATTAAATAGATTTAAATTATTAATGATCATGCACCTGTTGAAATTCTGCATTGGAACATAGAAGCATTCTGTAGAAGCCTTCTAACCAATATCAATTAAGCACATATATACCTTCAATTTTATACTTTCAATGTTTCATCAATTTTAGAATAAAATACAGTGTTTTCTATTAGCATTGACCTAAAAGGGATTATATTTTTTTCCTTAAAATTAGAATCTACTAATAGGATCCATCTAAGAAAAACAACTAAAGCTAAATAGGTAACAATAATAAAAAACCCTCTGATTTTGTGCTTCAAAGACTTAAATGGATAAAACACCAGATTTACAAAACCAGTCGACTCAGGCAATTTTTGAGTACACTGAAGTAATATTTTTTAGAAGATGGAAAATTACATTTGTTGTCATTCATTGGGGAAAAAAAGTAAAAAAAAAAAAAAAAAAAAAAAAAAAGAAAAATAAAAGAAAGAAAGAAAAAAGAAAAAAAAAGTCTTATTTTGTTCTATCTTGATTTCACTGTAATTAAAGTGTACAGATTAATCTTGTTAGATTTGCAAATTTCAGTCAATTTCTTTCACTGCAATGTATTTTCTAATATACTTTAGAATTTTAAAACATGATAACACTGAATGATGCTTAAATACTGAGAAGGAAATACTCCATAGACTGCCTGTGTATCTGAGTAGTCATTTTACACCTGGTAACACCATATTATAGAAGATCATTCTGAAGTAAAAGATCTTTTATGTCATCTTCATCTATTAAATTCTTAACACAAGTGCTTACATAGCAGATTAGTACTTCTACTAATACAAAACAACCCCCCAGGTTATGTATTATTTGTATGTTTATGCTAGTGTTAGTAATGTATGGAGGGAAAAACAGATAATGAAATAAACCTTTCTCAAAACATACAGACAACGGAAGCATTAATACAACAGCATGTGTCATAAACATTACATCCACTCATCTTTTGACAGGAGGAGCTAGTTGGGTTAAAGTTGGGATTAAAAGTTACCAAAATTCAGAGCTCAAAATAACAACTAAACTGATAAGCTTTATATCAGTAGTTCAAGACTAGTTCTGCTAATAGATCTGTGGGTTGAGCTTATGCTTGGGAGGGACAGTATTAGCCTTTATGAGTAAGGGCGCTTTACAAATTTACATTGAAATAACTTTGCAGAGGACCAGAAATGATAAGCTTGAGGGTATTGTGACTATCCTTGTGGTAAAGTTAGGCAGAAGTGTAGGTAATTTAAAAAATAGTGGTTTTATCAATCCTCCACATGGATTTTGGCTCTGCAACATTTGGAAGCTGTATGATAACTGAGGACCTATATTGCATTTACATAACTTATTTAATAAAGATTTATAATAGCCAAAGCAAGAATTTATTCACAGCTCCAATAATGTCATTGCACTGTCTTGGGAAATGACTATATACTGTATGTAATTGTCCTACAAACACTGATTTACAGAAGGAAAACTATAATCTTGAAGACAGTGTTACAGTGTATCTGTGAAAGAATACAAATATACTTAACTGCTAAATAACTATTCCTTCAACAGAAGAATAAGCAGAAATTAATAGGAAAAAAAAATAATGCTGCCCCCTACCATTTATTACCATATATTATCAGGTTTTGAAGAAGGTATGTGAAACTAGTTCTGCTTCCTGTGAAAACTGGTGAAGAAAATTTCAGTGGCAGCAGAAAAAGAATCTGGCAAGATGACAGTTTTGGAGAGAAAGCTGTTGGGTATGGCATGGGAACACACTACCATGTGTTTGCCCTCTTTCCATTTAAGACTCCACATCTCCACATGGGGCATGGTAGAAGAGGAAGAATATTTCCTGCCCATCCTTCCTCCTGAGAAGTGTTCCTAATCCTCTCTGCATTCTCCCTTAGGCAACAGGACTTCTTTTTGCTATTAACCTTACAAATATAGTGGTAGCTCCTCTTCCTCTGCATCAGCAAAATCCTCACTGCCACCCCATCTACACCAGGAAGAATCACCCTGTTAACCGAATCCATGGAAACCCAGCATGACGTAGGCCAGGTACCATCTCTGCTGGCTTTGGGCTACCTACACAATATATCTAAACACATTTCATGTCATTGGTAGAATAAGGTTTTCTGCAAAGACTTGGACCACTTAAAATGCTGGCTAGAGAGTGATTAGTTCTGTGTTTGGCCAAATGAAACACTTCAAGCAAGCAAGTTTTTCTGTTTCACAACAAAACAAGAAAAAACAAAACAAAACAAAACAAAACAACAACAACAACAACAAAAAAAACATAAAAGCATTTTTGAAGAAAGTTTCTTCTTTCAATTGCTTGGATAAAGCCCTGAAGTATTTACAGCAGAGAATCAATTCTCGATGGCAGATATGGTCAGACTCAAGGCTGATACAAATATCACATGACTTTCCACAGAACCTTGAGAAGGCTTTGAAAAAGCAGTATTAAGTATTCCATCAGTTTTAATTCAAGGGTATTGTTGGTGAATCTCTGTCACATTTAGATGGCATTAAAAGAAGTATTCTACACAAATGAAAGGCTTAAAAAGTATTGTTTTGATGAAAGCTTGAGAACTTCATGCAGTTATAAAGCTCTAGCATTCAGAGGCTATGAGAAAGCAAAAACAATCATGAAACTTGTAATGAAGCTTTTTGCCATACTGGGGCCATATGCTAAATTCTGGGAGATGGTGAATTAAAAATTGTCAGGGCAACACGAACCATTTATGAAGTAACTTTGACAATTATGTGACTATCTGAACAGTTAATGCTGTAGAAGGAATCTTCAAAAATTAGTAAGTAAGAATAAAAGTGAGCCTTTCCTAGGAAAAGGAAATAAAATTATCTAAATGACATTTCAGTCTACACAATACTGAAAACTGTTTCAAATGTTTTAATGTATTGATTGGTGACAATGACACATTTGTTGACATTGTACTCCTCAGTAGGGCTTTGTGGATCTACTGTAATTAACTGTGAGCATGGTATAAAATGATTAAAAGGAAACTAGGCTGAGGTTGATTTTGTCTACTTTGGTGTTGAAGGAGAGATGACAGTCAGATACTTGTTACAAAATTTCCAGGGAACTAGAAGAAATTTTTTTTGGACTCTATGGTGATAACATTTTTAAATAAAAAAGCTGTGATCTATATGAGTTTATCTTTCAGTAAAAGCCATGGGATTTTCTCCAGCCGGTCATTTATGTCTGATTTAGTTGCCTAAGCAGGCAAACGTAGCTGTCTTACTTGCCTAAATATTCGCCTTCTACATTTGAGATGGCCAGGGTTGGACATCGTATCTCCTGAAGTGTGCCTGCCATTTACACAAGGATGTCTCAAACAAGTTGTTTCAGATAGTTCTAGCTGTCCCTGTATAGGCAACTGACATCCACAAGAGCAACAGCCAGAGACTGATCTCTAATCATACTTCTGCTGCTGAGTGTTACTCGCTCACTTGTAAGTAATGGTTTTGAACATTGCCTATACATGTAAGGCTCCTGCTCAATTGCATTTTTATAAAACTCGTCATTTACACAAGATGAATATTATAGTTTTACATGGATAACTTCTTTGAATCAACTCTATATTTGCTTTGCTGATTACTATGCAACAAGACATTTTTGGAACAACCAAGAAATGACCTGAAAAATGTGGGCCAACTCCCTTAACCATTCTGTGCAACAAACAGTATGTGGGCAGAGTGCCTACTTAGTTATAAAATGGAAAATATATGAAGTAGCTTGTCACTGTATAAAGTCCTTTTCATGAGTAGTAGTATTTTTTCCTGATTTCACTACCATTGCTACCTCTAATAGACATTACACATTCATTGTAAAAGATGTTCTTTCTAAATTCATACAGCCCTGATCTTCCTGTCCATCATTCCTCATGAATCCCTGTACTCCCAGAAGTCACAAAAGGTCAAGTACTTATACCTCATGGCTTTTAATCCTACTGAAGAGGAGCACGACTAGAAGGCTCCCAGGGGCTTTGCCACAGGTCACCCTTGAGGGCATTTGTGTACAATCCTGAGTCACTGCACTGTTTCTGGGAAACACAGGCCTATGGTTTCCGTTTGGCAAAGATAATTTTCAAGAAGATAAAAAACTAGTAAGATAGAGGAGCCTAATCTGGAAGGAGAATTCCAACTTTATGTGATCAACGTGTTTGTGAGACTATCACTCATTTGCTGGAGATGACTGGGCCTGACAAGCTACTCTGTGTATCTGTACCTACATACAAAAGGAAGCAATTCTCCTTATTTACCTGTATACCATCTACCTCTGGGTTAGATGATCATATCTTGTGGTTTCAATTTAGGCACTTCATCTGAGCTGTCTGACTTGCAAGCTAATATGCACAAGTATGCTTTTCTTTCAATCTGAATTGCTTTGCATTACTTCAGAAATGCTTTTACCCCAGATGAATGTGTTTCAAGGGTAGCTGAAGGTTTTGCTCAAGCCCTTTGCTGTGAAGCTTTCAGATCAATGTAGGGTTAGGATCCCAGTGCTCATATTTAAATTCTAATCTTAATTATCACTCAGCTTCTTCAGATCTCAAAATTCACTGCTGTAAAGCTGGAAAAATACCTTTTTTATTTCCCCTGTGGGCAAGAAGTCATGCAGGATTGCAGACTGCCCATCACCATGTGCACCACTTGTTTGGATCTCTGTCCCCCTCTACAGGAAGTGCAGAGGCAACAGTTTGCAAGTCTCTGTGTCTGGCCCTGAAGAGAAGGAGTATGAGGGATTTGGCAATGGCATTTCACACAATGCTGTTCTAGCAAACCCTCGCCCATAAGCCCAAGTTGGATTTTCCTGAAAGATGGGACTGCATTGGGTAACTGACTGGCAGGGGCACCATCTGGATATCATCCCTAAGCACAGGAATGGGGAACCAAAGATACCAGGTCAAAGCTTAACCTCATTTTATTTGCTATCTCAGGTAAAGAAGAGGCTGGTTTGCTGGCTCACTGAAGCACTCCTACACTGTGCAGAACCTGGCAAGGGGCACAACCCTGCTCTATGACATTTCCAATGGCTTTGCTGAATGTGAGTGTAAGAAGGAGGTTGCAGCTACAGTGTCCACTGAGACACAAAGTTATGAACACAATGAACAGGTAAGAAATGCTACCGAGAAATGTGGTATAAAACCTCCCATGAGAAGAACTTCCAGTGTTTAGTTCAGTGACTGCAAAATCAATTGTCAGAAACCTGCCACTCTACAGTCTACCCAATTTACAGGTGAGGGCTTTTTCACACACGTGGCTATGCACAGTCAATCTTTTATCATGAATAGCATCTATTTCTTTGAAAGCAGCAAAGTACCTGATGTGGCAGAAGGGCTTTAGAAAGATTTAGCTAAAAGTTTTACAGTAACCCACTAATTCTGGAAACACTGTGCACAAACCTTAAATGGCTGGAACCATTTTCCGTACGAGTATCCATAAGTCACCATAACACATTTCCTTTTATGGAAATAATTTCGTTTTGATCCCAGCCATTTTGGGAATATACCTTTCTCCCTTTCTCCTCATGACCTCTGTCTTCTTCAGAGGTTGAACAAAAAGGGTGTTTAATACACGTTATTTGTTGTGCGAGAACACCTGGTTACAAGTGGCACACATCTGGTGTCAGGAATCAGTACCTGCCCTTTGTAGTAGTGATGCTTACCTACAACAGCTGCCTCAGAAAACCATGGTTACCACTTTAACACTATGCCTATACATTTAAATGAGCATTCCCTATTGAAATGCACAAATCTGATTAAATTGAGATCAGTCCAGTATTCTGATCCTGCACTTAATTCGTGGATGAAGAGATACTTCACTTCTTAAATACTGCAGGTGCTTTCCTCTCTGTTAACAAATACTGATATTAATTTAGTTGCTCTATTTTGAGGTGTTCTGTTTTGAACTCTCTTATGGTAGGACAAAGTTACTCTCTTTTTTTAAAGCATGGTAATCTATGTGGGTGAAAACAGCAATGGGGAATTTCTGTGTGACACATTTAATAGCTCAAATGAAAAATAATTGAATACTTTGCAGCTCAAAAGTGGTTTATCACCATGGGTATTGCAGTGCTTAGAGTTACTTAGTTTGACCATGTTAAAGCAGGAATGGATTGTTCAGTTTGAAGCATATTATTTGTGGTCTATTTAGTCTGCTGTTTCTTCCAGAGAAAAATCCTCTTTATTCGGAGTAGAAAGCTCAAACCAAACTGTGTAAGGGAGGGTAAAAGCTTGCCATAATAAGCCCTTACCCAAGGTGAAAATATTACTATTTTGAAAAACAAGATAATTTGGGAGTCTGCCTACACTTACTGATTCCTAGCAGAAGTGACACTTACTACCATCTCAGCTGTTAAATATTTTTCAACTCAGTTTTCTCTCTTTATTGTTGATGCTGTTGCCAATCTTCTGTAATCAACTTCATGAAATTGATCACTGAACTGAGTATTTTGCTGTCGTGATGAGGATAAGCTTTCAGGTCAGCCTTTTTTTTTTTTTTTTTTTTTCTTTCTTGACTTTGTTTTCTAAAGTACCATGGTCCTTGAGAGGGTGGATGAGCACCTAATACCAAACCCATGACTTTCGGAGCAGAATTCTACAGGCTACAGTCTCTACTTGCAGTTATTTTAATATCTCTCACCTGAAGTGAAGTCCGAATTCTCCCCATGAAAAATTCCCCCCAGCCGATAACTTTTGCTCTGTGAGGAGGGTCACACGTTCAAGAGAATGAGTTCCTTGAAACAGCACTGAGGATTCCTAATCCATTTTCTAGTCCTGTAATATTCAGATTAAAATTTAAACATATCAAACCAGTGCTTCCCACACGTAGGCAGGAGCACAAACACCTCGCAGCCGCAGTGTAACCAGCTGATTAGAAGCAGCTTTTATTTCTTTTATTACAAGTTTTGCTCAATTTTAACCCCGAGATTTGCTTTACAGGGAAGTGTCTGCATACCGCCTTCCTTTTGTCTCAACCAGAGGGTTTAATAGCTAAAGTAACTGAAAAGGACTAGCACCAGAAAGGCTTTGGTTACCAGAGTAACCGTAAAAACAGACCCCAGTCTCCATGGCAAAGAGAAAAGCTATTTGCTGCAGCCTTTTCAGACCTTGAACAGACACTGACAGTTTTCCTATAATCAGTGCAGATTATTTGTAGCAACTAACTATATTATAATGTTATCTCTGGGAGGTCTTTGAAAATATGCGGTGAAGAAAAGATGGAAATAAATATATGAATTTTTTGTAAGGTTAGGTGTGACTGCATTATACACTTAAAAATGATAACATACATCAATCTAACATGGTATTACAAAGTCACCTCCTCCTTCAGACTTTTCACCCTTTTTGTTTTGCCTTTAATTCTGTATTTTTCTGTGTTTTGGGATGTTTATGTACCTAACATTCTAGTGAGGAAGTTCATACGACAAACATATATGTTACGGTTTTACGGTACGTTACTTTCAATGTGTTTTTTCCAAATACTATGCATCAGTGCTGCTTTATCTTATCTGAGTTACTTGGTAGCTGATCCTTCCTGGTGCCGGCTTTGAGATATGTTCAAATTGCACAATATATACTTTTAAAAAGATCTCTGTAATTCATGGATCTACAAACCCTGCAATACAATTACCTAAATTACCAGTGCACATTGTAAGTGCTCCTTGTGGCTAATCATTCTATCCTCAGTGAATTGCCTGACTTGCCAGTGGCTCATTCTCTATAGCAGCACTGCTCACTCTCTGTCCTCCAAACCAACATCTCTGAGTACAGTCATTAATTCCAATATTAGTTATGAGGAAACTTAAGTCTACCATTTCCAACTGTATCTGTTCAAGTAACTGGTGACTACACCACACGGAGATATACTACATCGCATTTCCCAAGTAGCTTAGTTTCAAAAGAAAAATTTAAAGTGAGCACTCATTCTTCATTTTAATGAGTGAGGTAAAAATCTATAAAAATGTAAAAATGAATAGAGAAAGCAAATATTCAGACGAACCGTTCATTTTAAAATGAAATGTGTGCATATAGAAAATAACACCATAAATGTGCACAGCAGGGAAGATACGAAGGGTAGTGAATGTGATTTTTTTATACTATTTGACCTAATCTATTCTGAATTTTATCAACAATGTGAAATTTAAATACATATTTCAAAAAATTACATTTGAAATACATGGTATATTAATCCTCTGTAGCTATAGATACTTGTTTATATATATTACATATTTGCATTAAGTTAAAATATACAAAACATGCAACTAAAAAATTCAGTATATCACTTTGAACTGATTAGTAAAAGTAGCCAAAAACTGTGTTGTAAATACAAATTCAAATAAAAAATGACTGCACTTGAAATAAGGAAAAATAACTGACAGTTATGTTAAGCTTATTTTTCAGTGTGTGTCTGTGTTGTAGAGAAGCGAAGTATTCCCTAAATCACAGAATGAAATGTTATCACCAGATACCTGTTACGTCAAAAGGAAATAAAGCTTTTATCACATTGTATAATGCCTTTGCTTTAAAAGAAACGGAGCCATGTTTTTAATGCATCTTCTGTGTTTTGACACTGAAACTCAAGACATGCTGAGCTCAAGCAGATGCATTTTTGGAAATTCTAGAAGGCCACCTTTGGAACATAAGAATTATCCCTGGAATTGGGGGTGAATATTTTTAGCCAGAGGCATTTTGACTCAAACTAAAATGAGAGGTCTTCACTGAGGGAGGAGAAATAGAGTGCTGGAGTAAAAACTAGAACACTTAGAACATAATCTGCTTCATCAGTTTGTCTTTAAAATGACATCTTCACATGATAGAGAAATGAATAAACAAATTAATCGTACTGAAATCTAGTGTATTCTGGAGAGATGCTATGAAATGTGGTTAAAGTAGAAACAGATTGAGAAGGCTTGAACTGGAAGAAGAGAAGACAGAAAATATTCTCACTCTGAAAATGACACTTCCACTGTAGGAAGACGGTGGAAGAAAAGGCATTTTGGAAAGAGCCTCAGAGCAATCAAAAATCTTGGTCCTGCTAGTCTGGTTCACAGAACATGTAGTACATACACTGTCTTCTGCACAACCTGCTTGCTGCTCTAGATCACTCGTCTTTCTAGTGATCTAAGTCTAGATCTAGTGATCTAGACACTCTAAGTCATCTTAGAATTCCTAAAAATTCCATAAATAATGATCCCCGAGTCAGGTTCCTGGAGCAATCTCAAGGCACCTTAATTTCAAGCCCCCATTCAAATAATAGCTTGTCACAGCCAAATACACCCATCCAGAACTAAGAGGCTACAAATTGGACTAGTCTGCCAGTGGGAGAATGGCAAAGCAGGAATTTAAAATAATGTTTCCTACAGATCTTTTTGCTTGGATTATGAGGCCATCAGTTATTCTGAAGGTTTATATTCAGCTTTCTTCCTCCTGAGTTGGACTGGCACTTTCTGAAATCACAGAAAGTTTTGAGGGACATCCTACATCAAGACTCAAGACTGGTGAAGCAGAACCATCAACATTATGAGAGGAGAATTTCTGCTGCATCTGCTCACACAGTGATTCCTAGAATACGGCAAAACATTTTTTCAGTGGTAAGATGAAACTAAGAAACTTGTGTCCCAAGCTAGTATTTTACATTGGTTCTGCAGAATCTGAAAAGTTAGGTGTACTCCACTAAATAGCCTTTCTATATGGACTATCACTTCCTTTTTTTTTCATTTTTATTTTTTTTTTCATATTCCATGCTCACAGAAGTGTCTTGAACAGAAAAGACGCAGATATAAAAACAAGTCCATACCAGATAAAATATAATGTTGAATTCTAAGTATAATGACAAGCACTGCCAATGCCCCTAATATATTTGAAATTGCCATTCTGTTATATTGAATGTAATTCATGCTATTTTTCCAAAGTATAATCCCACAAGGATTTTGACCAAACAAAAATGCTCTAATAACTGCAAATGGTTCAAATATTCTGTCCAGCGAGTTGAAGTTAAGTGATAAAAGTTTCCATGTTAAAAGAAATAATAAGTGGAATTTCACACATATTATAGTAATTGTGAAGCATCCAATTTACATAGAAATAATGTAAAAGAATTCTGACCATGATGGTTTAAGTGAATCATTACATGCATCGCTGATACATTTAGAAAACTGCAGCATGCCAGGTATGTTTCTTTTAGCATAATAAGTCTTGTAATGGAGCCTTTAAAAGCCTCAAATGTATAGTTAGATTAACCTTTCTGTTTGGATTAAAAAAGGGAAGAAGAAGAAAAAGAAGAAGAAGAAAACAGATAATCATTAATTGGCACAAATAGCCAATTAAATCAACATTAATTTATCTTTCCAAGTTAGTACAGTTTCTTTTGACTGTCCCTTTCTCCAAGAAACATGATGTTATTTAAACTGCACTCACATTTAAATTGTTCTTCTGTACTAATGTGTTTTAGTTCCGCAGGAGTTCATTCCCCCTGCCTGGATTAGTTACAGTTCATGGCAGTATTGAGGCACTTCCTGCTTTCCTCCAGGTTCAGGTGGCATTCCCAAGTAGTTGTTTTGTATAGATCATATAATAAAACTTTGGATTTTAAGGACTCCAATTTCAGGTGAAGAAAACCCTTCACCTACACAAATTGCACCAACTGTGTGAGATGCAAACAAAAGCAAAGAAGGATGCTGTTTTGAGTGTATCTTCAGGAGTCATCATTTAACAGTGCCAAAACAAATTTTCAGGAAAGTGCTGGACAAAAGTGCATTGCCTGGAAAGCTAACATATATTAACAATATTGAGCATTTTTGCAAGCTTTTAAAATTATTTATCACATTCTTTTCAATATCTTCTTTTCAGTTTTAGACTCTACATAATAGACATGGAGAAGGCTGCAGCACTCAACAAATTCTTTGCCCCAGTCTTCACTGGCACTCAGGCTTCCCACGTTTCTCAAGTCCCTGCAACTCTTGTCAGGGAGTGAAGGAGCAAAATCCCTCCCACTTTAAGCAAAGATCAAATTCAAGACCACCTGATCTAACTGGTCATGTTCAAGTTCATGTGACCCAATAACATGCAACCCAGGGTCCTGAAGAAACCAGTTGGTATGGCTGCCAAGATACTCCCCGCTGTATTTGAAAAGTCATGGCTGTGAGATGAAGTCCCCAGTCAATGGAAAAAGGGAAAAATCACTCCTATTTACAAGAAAGAGAGGAGACCCACGGAAATAGAGGCCAGTAAGCCTCATCTCTGTGCCTGTGAACAAAGGAACAGACAATCCTGGAAGGTGTGCTAAGGCACAGAAAGACAAGAGAATAATCTGAGACAGCCAAAATGGCTTCACCAAGGAAGGTCATGCCTCATCAATCTGGTGGCCTTATATAATGGAGTGATGGCATCAGTGGATTAAGGGAAGACAACTGATGTCACCTACCTGGATTTCTGCAAGGCCTTTGACATGGTCCCACATCACATTCTTACATCTAAATTGGAGAGAGCTGGACTTGCAAGGTAGACAATTCAGTGGATAAGGAACTGGTTGGATGGTTTCAGTCAGAGGCCTGTAGTCAACAGCTCTATGTTCAGGTGGAGGCCAGTGGTGAGTGGTGTCCCTTCACGGGTTCATCTTGGTACCAGTGCTCTCCAACATCTTTACTGATGACATAGACAGTGGGATCAAGTGCATCCTCAGCAAGTTTGCTCATGACACTAAACTTAGTGGTACAGTTGATACGCCAGAAGGAAGAAATGTCATCCAAAGGAACATTAATAGGCTTGAAAATTGGGCCCACATGAACCTAATGAAATTCAATAAGGTCAAGCATAAGGTGTTGCATTCCTGTTGGGACAGTCTGGGATATGTATACAGACCAACATAAGAACATATTGAGAGCTTCCCTGTAGAGAAGATCCTGGTAGATGAAAAGCTGGACATAAACCAGAAGTGTGTGCTTGAAGCCCAGAAGGCCAACAGTATCCTGGGCTGCATCAAAAGAAGGATGGCCAACAGGGAGAAGAAGGTAAGTGTCCCCAGCATTCTGCCCTTGTGAGGCTCTATCTGAAGTACTACATCTAGGCCTGGGGTATCCAGTACAAGAAGGATGAAGCTGTTGGAACAGATCCAGAAAAGGGCCATAAAGATAATCAGAGGGCTGGAGCACCTCTCTTACAAAGAAAGGTTGAGAAAGCTGGGCTTGGTCACCTTGCAGAAGAGAAAGCTCCAAGGAAACCTCGTTTCAGCCTTCTAATACTTAAAGGGAGCTCACAAGCAGGAGGGAGAACTTTTTACATGGTGGTAGTGATAGGACAGGGGGAAGAAGTTTTAAAATAAAATGAGGAATTTAGGTTAGATGTTAGTGGAAAATGCAGTGAGGCAGTGGCATGGGCTGCCCAGAGAAGCTGTGGATGACCCATCACTGTAGGCATTCAAAGACAAGATGGCTGGAGCCCTGGGCACCTTGGTGGGGTCCTGACAACTGTGCCAAAAAAAGAGGGTTGAAACTGGATGGTCTTTGAGGTCAGAGAATCATAGAATTGCTCAGGTTGGAAAAGACCTTAAAGATCATCGAGCCTAACCATGACTTACCCATACTACCCTAACTCTAACAACTCTCTGCTAAATCATGTCCCTGAGCACCACATCCAATGGTTTTCAAACACATCCAGGGATGGTGACTCAACCACCTCCCTGGGGAGCCTATTCCAGTGCTTCACAACCCTTTCTGTAAAGAAGTTTCTCCTGATATCCAACCTAAACTTACCCTGGCACAACTTGAGGCCATTTCCCCTCATCCTGTCACCTGTCACCAGTGAGAAGAGACCAGCCCCGCACTGGCTGTGAGCACCTTTCAGATATTGCGAGAGAGCAATCAGGTCGCCCTTCAGCCTCCTCTTCCCCGGACTAAACAGCTCCAGTTGCCTCAATCACTCTTTGCAGGGGAGTCAAGACATTCTATGATTCTATTCTGTGCTTTCCGTGCTTATTTTCCTTTTTTCTTACAGTACAAAAAATACATGTGAAGAAACTTGACTATTACACAGGAAGTTGCTAAAAATTAGTTTCACTTCTATTTGTCTTTTTTTCTTGTATTGTCTTTAATATTCACACCATTTGTATTTTCTGTTTCCTTCAGAACTCAAGGGAATGCATACAGATCTCAGAAACAGATCTTTATTGAATTTGATTTTTCCCAATAGAAAGTTCAAACAGATACAGAGGGTTACAGAATCAACATGGACAAAAAGCATGAGCATTTCAGGAAAAATCTCCTTCAGGACATAAGGGAGAAAAGTAGCTGTTCTCCCTCTGCACTCTCATCATTCCACTGTTGCTACTGCCTTCCTCTTTCTCCTCTTTCCTACTTCCCTCCCTTTTTGAAGCTATTTTCTTTTCTCTCTCCTTTTTTTTTTTTTTTTTTTTTTTAATTGGTTTTTGTTGTTGATGCTGTTGTTGTTATTTTGGTTTTGGTTTTTTCATTTCTCCTCCTCTCCCTAGCTGCTGAATTTTTCCTATACTGACATCTCCTGCCACTTCTGCCACAAGGTCCCCATAGCCCTTCATGATAATTCACAGGCATGAGGTCACAGACAGACCTTAACTTTAAGATATTTCTATTTGCTGGGGAAAAAACCAAACACACACAAAAAGAACAACCCACAAACAAGACAACAGCTTATGCAGTCTGATTACTTTCCACAATAATTTGTACTTTTAAGATGTTACTTTTGAGCATGATGAAGATGCAGAACAAATGGAAATTAGATAAAGTCCAAGGCCCTGCAAGATGCTAGATTTAGGTTATTTTGAAATAAAAATAGGAAAAAACAAGCAAACAAACCACCCTACATTTTCATTATAACATGCAAGTATACAAATAAACCAGTCTAAAAATGTATACTCATGGCATCAGTCAATGACTGAGGATGTAAAGCGGTGATGCTTCCCTGAAATTGCTTCGACTGAAAATAAAATCTCCACTACCTAAAAATTGCTACACATAGTTCAGTAACTGTTTTTTATTTATTTATTTATTTATTTATTTATTTTAAATAACATTCATTAAGAGAGAGTAGTACTATTCATTTAAATGCTGTTGCACTGGCTTTTTTGTTGTTAATGTAGTTCATATCAAATCCTTGATAATAGATATGTTCCACATACTAAGATATAAATCATCAAATCACAGATTCATTTGAGTAGGAAGAGACCCTTAAAGGCCCTGTAGTCCAACTCCCCTGCAATGAAAGGGACATCTACAGCTCAGTCAGATTGCTCAGAGCCCCATCCAGCCTGACCTTAAGTGTTTCCAGAGATCAGGAATCCACCTCATTTTTGAGCAATCTGTGCCAGTGCCTCACCACTGCTATTGTAAATAATAACAATATTGTCATGGGTTAACCGAAAATCTACCTGTGCCCGTGACAGGGGGGCAGCTGGCCCACAGGGCCGCTGGCCCAAAAAGGAAAGGGAAAAAGGGAAAAGGAAAAGAAAACAGAGGCAACAATCTAAGGAGGCACACTTATTTACTAAATACTATATTGAAATACAGGATAACACAATATAATACAATATAATTGAAATTAAGGCTAATGAATCAAGTAAAATAGGAGAGGGTGAGTCCCAAAACTGAAAGGCCTACTGTAGCTCTAGGCGAAACAGCTGGAGTGCTCCCACATGCTCCTCCCTGGCTGGCAGGATTCAAGAGAGCGAGTCCAGCCCTGAAGTGAGATTATAGTGTCCTGGTCCTGTGACTTATCCTTGACCGTGATGTTCTCTGGGACATGCAGTCTTCTTCTTTGAGCTGCACATTCGGTAAAATTATCCATGCTTTACATGATGTTATGATGTGGAATATTGATAGCAAAATTACAAAGTTACAAAACCATAACAAATATCCATCGTAAATCTCCCTTCTTTTAGTTTGAAACCATTTCCTCTTCCTCTCTCATAAAATTTCCTCTTTCCCTATCATAAAAGCCTGCTTCGTTCTTACTTATAGTTCCCCTTTAGAAACTGAAAGTCCACTATAATATCTTCCCACATCTTTCTGTTCTCCATGCTGGACAGTAAATGCAGCAACATTCACGGCGTCCCCTCTACTTTCATAAAACATCCTGTTGAACTTGTCATTTTCCAACTGCACAATTGGTACAGAGGAGAGCACAAAATACAACAACATGCAAGCCTGAACACTTTTAGTCCCACAATGTCCATCACTGCCATGGGCATATTACAGTGTAGAATCACAAGCAGAGCTTCTCTACCTAGAGTCACTGAGAAGTAATATGGCTGATAAACACAGACCTCCTAAGCCACCAAAAGCCATTCCATGAGAGTACGAATCACCTACAAGAGCTAAGTCACATCTGATGACCTATGGCAAATATTCCTTTGGACAGGCTAAGGCACCTGAAAAAAATAGCATCAGAAGTCTAAGCTGGATATCTACTTGAATTCCCTGAGAGCTGTAAGCTGATCTGAATAGCATTCTCTGACTAAGTTAGAATTAATGGGGATGTGAGATTTTGCAGATCCAAGATTTAGACATTTTTCTGAGCTCTAAAGACTAAGGTAGCAGACCTCTTTAGCTTGCCTACAGACAGAGCGATACCTATGATGATGGCAAACTGTGGTGCTCCAAAGAAGTCACTCTCCATCTCACTCTTTCTACAGGGACTACATGATGACACCAGGATATTGAAGTTGCTAATACGGCCAATTAAATCCAGTGCATATGTGTGAGAGGCTTGATCAATGTTATCGTCAGCCCTTTCCTCTTTGGTGGCCTCACATGTCACAGAAGGTACTGAAGGAGGAAGAAGGTGAATGCTAGAGGCAATCAACCCACCGGTGTATGAATTAATGCCTTGAATACTAATGATTCCAATCATTTTTGAAGCTAAGAAGGGCTCAACTGCTTCTCTAAATAAAAAGAAAGATACACTCTTGTGCAAAAATAGAATGTAGGAGGTGTGTTCATGGTTCAAGAACATTTCAAGAAAGGACTTGAATATTTAAAAAAATGAACATTTTCAGAGAGAAAATTTAGGTTTTTCTAATGTGCATTGAAAGGAAATCTCAGCAAGAGGAAACATTTCCCATGAAAAACAAATGAGAGGTTCTGCCCAATGACTTGGAAGTGACACGGAACAGTGCAAGTTAAAACTTCAGTATTAGTTCTAAGCACCTTCTCTTCTGCCATTAAGTAATAGTGGTTCAAACTGCCCAGACTGTCATTTTTCTTCCTCATCTTCTGATGAAACATTTCAGAGTGGTACTTTTACATTTCTTACTAATGGCCAAACACAAACCAGCGAGTCCTGTGACTGCAGAAATTATTTTACTACTGAGCTCACAACAATACACCCACAAGCTATCCAATGAACTGGGCTGGATTAAATTCAGAAAAGGATAAATACTTGTTAACTGGGAGGATCCAACTGGCATCAGCTCAAGCCCTTTCGTTCAGACACACATTACGTTTCTCAGCTCTTACTGTATTACGCTGCAATAAATGAGTTAATTATTCCACCTAGAAGCTAAGAACTGATTGCTTTGTCTATACCAAAAACTGTAAATACCTTCCATGGCATTTCTGTAGGAGGAGCAATGAGTACATTATGAGACAAAATCACCTAAAATCATGTTTTGAGTAAACTTCAGTTCCAGGGAGGCATATTCAAAGGACCAGAGACAATCAAAGGTCTTATTGTCCCATGGCAGAAACTCCACTTTGAATCAAGTGAAAGAGGATAACTGGCAGGGTGAGAGCTGGTGTAACAGTGTGAGTGGGAATATCTACTGAACATTTTGTCATAACTAATGTTTAACCTGATGCAAATTTTAATGATTACCTCTCATTTCCATAATGGACAAAAGGTCTCATGATCATGACTAAACTTTGATAAGATCTTCTAAAATCTGTCCTTGCATCCTACTTTCCAGTTGGCTGCGGAAGGTCCCAAGTCAGCTCTGTGACACTACAAAAGACTTGTGATTAAAGGCATCCTTAAAAACTGCCTGAGTGTGCTGTCATGAAAGAGGTTTTTGAAGAGTCTGTGAAAGTTAGGAGGAATTGTTCTGGATTTTGCAGGCAATCCAGCATCTCTGTCTTTGTTCTTCTTCCCCTTTTTCATACAGTCTGCCAAATCTCAGAATTCAGGTATGTAAAGTAGTGAGTGTTGTCAGCTTGGCATATGATACAATTTGAAGGAAACGAAGGATACAAAAAACAGTGCTTCTGAAAAGTTGCTGGGGTACATGCAGGTGTACAACTTTGCCTTGTCTTGCCCTTGATTTCAGCTGGCTGGAAATGAGCAAGCCCCAGCCTGTGATTTGAATATCTGTGCTAGCATGGCACTATGCCCAAGTTGATAAACCTTTCTGGGAATATGGCCAGCTTATAAAACAGACAGATGAGCATATATCAGTCTGCATCCAGCCACACCAACGTGCATTTAAAGATTCACTCAGTACCTATGAAAATGATTCTACTCAATACACAAATACACAAGTGTGATCCCTGTATACATGCAGAATGTACATAGAACTCATGTCCAGATATATGAACATCAGTGAATGCAGCAGCAAACTTATTCTAGTGTCAACAAAATTAAAAACTGATCAACTGAAATAAAAAGAAAAAAAAAGAAAAAGAAAAAAAAAGAAGAAAAAAGGAAAAAAGAAAAGAAAAAAGAAGAAAAAGAAAAAAGAAGAAAAAAAGAAAAGAAAAAAAAAAAGAAAAAAGAAGAAAAAAAAAAGAAAAGAAAGAAAAAGAAGAAAAGAAATTTAACTGATATTAATTTTACCAGAAAAAGATAAGATGAATTACCATTGCCAACATCTCATCAAGGATATCTTTTGGACTGGGAAAAATTACTGGAATATGCTACAAAAGAGATATTATATGGTGTAATAAGTGCAGTTGTTAAAGCACTGAGAGGACGGTGGGTGGTGGTAATTCCTGCAGGCTTAGCAGCCACAGAGGAGGGTGTATTAGAGAACACCAGACTCACTCTAAACCAATTAGTAGCAAGGAACTGAGGAGAGCACAGCAAGAAGACCTAATAATAAGCATTCTTAAATATAAGAAACTGATGCAAAGGACAAATTAAAGTCAAGGGCCGTGATTTTTTAGGAAGCCAATTGTAGTTTGCCATCTATTTAGTGTAGTTTCTCTTGCCAATTGAAGTAATGCTCATTATGTGAGATTAATACCATG
This sequence comes from Excalfactoria chinensis, assembly GCF_039878825.1. Taxonomy (NCBI): domain Eukaryota; kingdom Metazoa; phylum Chordata; class Aves; order Galliformes; family Phasianidae; genus Excalfactoria; species Excalfactoria chinensis. Next base: position 132,133,337 of record NC_092825.1, on the reverse strand, counting down.
TGTATCTGAATTCAACTGTGTTCTCCACACTACTTTTTCTTATTATGATGGGTATACCTTTTAAGCTAATCAGTAAAAAAAATAAAAAAAAAATAAAAAATCTGATGATGTTGCTTAGTGATTTTTTCTCCTGTTTTGTACTATAATGAATGCTCACTTGACTCTGAAATGGTAATTAAAAAACCATTTCAGTATAAGTGATGACTATCAAAAGTAGAATAGTTAAAAGAAAAGTTCCTAATTTTGGAAAAATAGACCTATGATTGAATTTAAAAATTGTAAAAGAAAACACCATTTTATTTAGATTTTAGTTCATTTTCAGACCAAATTCATCAATAAAAATAAAAAGTCCTGGTCTTCCCAACCCCTCCATCATGCTGTGTATGCTCACTTTTTTTAAATACTGTTTTTCTCAAAAAATAAAAAATAAAAAAAACAAAAAAAAACAACAACAACAACAAAAAACAAATAATTTGAAACAGTTTCTGAAAACTTTTGCCCAGTTTCAGGCAAATTAAAGGAAATAAATTGAAGGAATGGAAAAAATATCAGAAATTTCAAAATGGTTTGCAGTAGCATTTCTGAAATGTTTCACTTTTTCACGTGAATCAGTAGTGATTTGTAGTTTCATTCATGTAAGTGCTGGTCCTGCTAAGAGTTGGTACTAGCTCATTTTTATGCCATTACAACTTCAATTTCCAAAAGGCAATCTCAAGTAGCATAGTTAAGCGGACTGTTACTATTTGTAGTGAGAGATGGTAGAACAAGCTGGCTATAGAGGGCCTTTTTTAAATTTGGCATTAACTTATACACTCAGTTTGTGTGATCCAACCTATAAATTCAATGTGATTTTAAATATCTTTTTGATGACTTCTTTTTTGTTCAAAGAATTGGAAACATGGAAAGCAAAGACAAGGCATCATGATAGCAAACGTAATTTACCTATAAAGTGCCTAGGAAAAAAGAGGGGAAAAAAAGAATCAGCAAAGTAAATTATACAGTTTTGCTCCAGGTAACTACACCAAATTGTTGGTCAAAAGAGACATACCCCTACAAGTACATTTATTTTGAATGAAAAAATGTGCAAAAACCCAGTAAATAAAAAGAAGACAGAAAAGGATTATTACTGTTTCTCTACTGAAAAAATAACTTGCCTTTTAATATAGCTGTCATGGTTTTGCAATTTTGTAATTTTGCTATCAGTATTCCACATCATAACATCATGTTAAGCATAGATAATTTTGACGAATCTGCTGCTCACAGAAGGAAGACTGGATGTCTCAGGGAACACCACGGTCAGTCATATGACCAGGACTATATAATCTCACTTCAGTGCTGGACTCGCTCTCTTGGATCCTGCCAGCCATGGGGGAGAGCCGTGTGGGAGCGTTCCAGCCGTTTGCCTAGAGTTACAGTAGGCCTCTCGGTTTCGGGACTCACTCTCTCTCATTTTACTTGATTCGTTAGCCTTAATTCCAATTATATTGCATTATATTGTGTTATTCTGTATTCCGATATAGTATTTAGTAAATAAGTGTGCCTCCTTAGATCGTTGCCGCTGTATTTATTTCCTTTTCCCTGTGTTTTCTTTTTTCCTTCTGGGCCAGCGGCCTGCGGGCCGACTGCCCCCTTTCATGGGTGCAGGTAGATTTTAGGGTAACCTGTGACAATAGCTCACCATTTCTAGTCATTTGCATCAACTTAAAATAACACCCAGGAAGCTTTTTTTTTTTTCAATCAAAGCAAAAAATAAAATAAAATCATCTTTAGTAATGGCTTGTTAACAAAGCCATACAGCTGTTTTACCCAGTGTAACATGTATTCGTAAGGAGAATCGGTAGATGTCCTAATTGAGTTGAAAGATGGCTTATGCCGAGAATTTCTCTTCCTGTTTCATGCTATGTCTTCTACTTTGGTCCTTCCTTTCCTTTCACCGGTGCACGCATGCACATGCACAGCCACATGCCCAGACCTATTCAAACAACTTTTCATGAAACCCTATACTCAAATATTCAAGTGGCCTGTTGGACATGGACATGCGCCGTGGTACTGCATTACAGTCAGCTCAAAGAAGGCTACTTTGTCCAACACCGACCACTCTTCTAGGTTAGTGCAGTGTATGGCAATGCTATTCTAGAAATTGTTCCTCTCTCATGCAAAAGCCACTAACAAGCACGCAAGAATTCTTCTCTATCAGCTGTAGCGCTTCATTCAGCAAGCTTGTCCTCATCACTAGCCGTCTGAAGCTTGGACAGTTCAAAACTGGACTTAGCTTTTGTATGTTTACACAGCTTTTACCAGCAGGACCTTCTCATAAACAGTATTGTTGGCATTATGATACAAATAAAAAAAAAAAAAAAAAAAAAAAAGGAACAAAAATCCCAGCTGTGCAAGTCTATAAATGCAAACTTATTGGGAAGAGAGAAGCGCTACTCATCTTAATACAATTGAAATATCTAAATTGTTCTTTCCTTGCCCAGTGTGAGTAAAGCCCCCCAGCTGTGGCAGTTCTGAAGATTAAGTAGGTACCTAATCTAAAAAAGGTAGATAACGAAGAGGATTAAATGATAAGATACAGTTTTGTGCTTTGCTCATACTGGATAAGATATATTCCCAATCTCACAAGTTCGATTAGCCCAAAGAAAGGTGAGCAAATCTGACACAGTCCGCACTAATGTTGAAAAAAAAAAAAAAGTACTGATGAGATAAATAAAACCTCTTGCAGAGATTAAAGAATGACAAATACTGTTAAAAAAAAAATAAATCCTCTTGTGATCACCAATCTACTGCTTGATAACGTTGATTTTTATAAACAGTGTATTTTTCTAAACAGATGTAATTAGAAACTGGTACAACACTGTCAAAAAAACAAGTAACAAATATCTGACAGCTGTACGTATCAGCTCCTCCCTTTCCTTCTCTGGGTATGTCTAAATGCCATAGTAGGCATATAAAATATGTTACCTCCTGTTACTGAAATAATACCTTTGTCTCTGTAAAAATGGGATGGAAACTGAGTACTGCCATAGATTATACGTACTCCATCTTCTGACATGAGAATATTGAACACCTTCTACTGTACCAATAATAGTAAATACGAATTGATGAGTGATATTAATACACCTCGCCCATTTTCCAAAGCTGCATTTTCAGTGCATTCCAAAGGAAAGAGGAATTTCAGGCAAATATTCCCCTTTCCAGTGGAAGTAAAAAGAGAATTGCTGTCTGCACGTGAACAGTCAGAGATCTTTCTCTTCTCCCTCAAAGGGGCACTGGTCAAAACCGGCAATGAAAGAGAGAGAAGGATGCTTCATAATACATTCTATATCTATAGCTCTCTTCTACTAAACTGTCTTTTGTCAGTTTTCTGTCACTCAAACCTCATTCACTAATAGCAAGAAGAAATGTCATAATGCTGATTAATAAATATTTGATGTAGCATTACACTTTACCAGTAACACAGTGCTGAACACCAGCTGTGCAACATCCAGGATCTCCCAGCACCAGTTATTACTTCTTAGGTATCTATGGATCAGAGGAGCAAAGCTTTTCTTAACTAATGAAAACACTGAAAATCACAACCACCCTTTTTGAGCCTTATTTTTCTTACCCCAATCTGGAGTAACTCCAGAAAGATGCTTTATAAAACCTGAAAATGTGTTTCGTGCAGGAAATTATCTGTAGCTTTCAAAATATTTCAACAAAAATCTCATCATACAGATCTCATGTCTGAGCACTATTTGGCAGCACATAGCTCCACCTGTTGAACAGGTTTTAGTGAAATAATCTTTGTTGTCAATTCTCATTTTCACCTTGCTGTTTCTGAGTACTTCAACTTTAAAAGTTCAAGAAAATTTGTTTCCAAGTCTCTTGAGTAACTGGAAACTCAATTACACAATAATTTCTTGCAAATCAAAGATGAATAAAGACTGAGAGACGATATACATCCAACCTTGGCAGAAGTCAAAAAGATTCTCCCATCCAGTTAACACCACAGCTATTTACAAAACATTTCAGAAAAAGAAAGATGTGGGAAAGAGCTGCATCTGAAGTGCCCAGAGGGCACATGTCAAAGAAAGCACAAACCATACAGCAAATTAGTCTGAGTTAGAGGTGCGTTCCTACTTTTCAACACAATCAAGCAGCAGAGTAGGCATAATAATTGTTACTTTTGCTTTGAAGTGCCCACACTTCCAGAACAGAATGAAAATGCTAGTGGTCTCATTAACTTTAAAACACGTAACAGTTTAATCTGCCATAAAATTTTAGAAGAAACATTAAAAAATATATTCTCAGTTACTATTAAACAGAAAATCTTCCAGGTCTACCTAGAAGGCTTAAAAATACTGTGGACCAAATACGCTGAGTTACAGATGTACAAACGAGAACCCTGTTGGCTGGAGTTGACTCTGACAGAGAGAGTAAAGGAGAGGGAAGTGCAGTTTTCTGCCAGTGCTTTGAATAGCTACCACACTGAAGGGATAATTAGGAATATCCTGTACATATTGTTTCTACTAATGACTCTCAATAACAAAACTCAGTAACTGATACGTATAATTATGATGTTTTGCTACCATCTCTCCTAGGTAATCTGCTGGCATGTAGGACACACACACACCTCTTTCAGTTATTCAATTATAAGGGCTCTGACCGTGCTTCAGTGGCACAAACTCCTAGGAACTTTAGCTGAAAAGATAATACACTTCTTAAGACTAGTGGAAGAATTGCTAGGCCTGACTTTCATGCACCAAATGCCAGCAAGGATGTCTATATATAATATAATAAAAACATTCAAAGAAATACAAATATAGGCTTAACCTTATAATGCTTTATTTTTAGTATATTCTAATGCAAGGAGAGGGTTGTGTAATTGGGAATGGCTTTCCATTTACTTAAGCTGCACTTTATCTTCCTTAAAAGAGTCCTAGAAGTTCATGAGAAGCAATCAGAAATTAAAATGCTTCAATTACTGAGATTTACAAAAATTAGGTATCTTTGCTGGCACAAGGAAATTTAATTGTTACTGTTACTGAAGTACTTAAAGGTCACTAATAAAAACAAACCGCGTGGTGTGTACAACAGTCACATGAAAGCTGGAAGTTACATAGCTCGTTCACTGACCTTCTGGGATTCTTATTCAATGGAAAAACTTCAGCACTAGGTGCAATGACCCTTTTGATCCATCTCAGCTCCCTTTGCAATGCCTATTTCTGTCAGGCTGAAAATGCACCCAAATATATTTGACTGCTGCAACAAGTTTGAATTTTATATGGGGGACTTTGGAAGTAAAAGGCATGTAGCATTGTTCAGTCAGAGTTTTGCAAGTGCGACCACTTTCAGACAATGTAAGTTTTTACCGAGCAAAATTTGTCGGGAACTGTTTTTATAACAAATTTAATGTGTTTCATGTTGAAGTGCACCTGTGGGTTGCTTTATAAAACCACCACCTCTGTAGTGTGGTCTCACTAGTTGGACTGTTGATGCAATGCTCCTAGACACACAGTGGCTGGGGACTCCCTGTAATGCACAAAGATGATTCCCTATCTGAAGAAACTGTTTACTGTTTCATGACATCAGCTGGAATTGTCTAAAAGCAGAAAGATACGTCAAGCAAAAGCAGATATAGCTACCATTTGCAAAAGATGAATGTTTGATAATTAGACGGGGATTCCTGTATAAGTTCCCTCCTCCACAGTGGGCACTCTCTAATGAGTATACAAAAGCACACACCCAGTTCTGTCAACTCATGATTCATACTAAGAGCAGACAATGAGGAAGCTGAAAAATTAGGTCTTCCCTGAATATCAGGATAACACAAAAAAAAAAAAAATCACTGCATAGAAATGCTGTCAAGCTACATTTCAGAAAGTTGTTTTGTAAGGATTTGGGGACATGTTATTTTTCCTGTTAATGTGTTCCTCTTCTCATTCATAGTCCCTTGTGCAGTGCTGTAGTGTGCCTGATGTAGGATACTGCACTATCAGGAACCTGTCAGATATTTTCTTCTGAAAGTATCATACAAATCTATACCACTGCATAAATAAAACAGTCTTTTTAACATAATTCTGGGGGGATGGGGAATAAGATTTTAGATGTCAGGTTGTAACTGTGTTATTTTGTCACTAGAATTTTAAGCAATTCATATTTTCACAATGGTGCTTTGAAATTTTTTTCTTGTATACAGGTGTCTAATGGAAAATACTGCAGCTGGACTTCACAGATGAAAAAGGTTGTTTTTTTTTTTGTTTGTTTGTTTTTAAGGACAGTTCAATCTAAGGGTAGGTTTATATAACAGCATTTTTCTAAAATGATGAAAAACTGGGATTTTAGGAATCCTAAATCAACCTGAAATGAAAGAAATATTGCAAAGAATAATACTAAATGGGGGAAGTGAGGGAAGAAAAGGATGTTTAGTTTAATTTCTTAAAATCAATTTTATTTGGTGCAGTTTTCATATAATGTGTGCAGTTAAAGGTGATGATCTTGGCAAATATCAGAAGAAAAAGACATTGCTCCAGCTTTCTCTCACACCTTAGGGGAAACAGACTGTGATATTTCAGTGCTCTAATCACATGAACTATATTAACCCATCAGAGGTACCTCTGGGCTGCACCTGAGGGTAAAGGATCATGAAAGGGAAACAGAATAGTCCTAGGGACTCGCACTAAGTCCTTATGCCAAGGCTAGGAAGGCGAGAGGTCACAGGACACACAAACGCTGAACTAGGCTGCTGCTCAGTGATTATCTCTTTTCTCTGCAAATATTGCCTTCAGTGCATTGTGTCAAGGCTATTCCCTTGAGTCTGAATCAGAGCGGCATTGAATGACAGCTCTAACAAAGTGTAGGAGAGGTGGTAGTTCAGTTAGGAAGGTACTGACAGTACATTCTGTTGGTAATTGCAGGATTCCCTGTAGTACGTAGAGCAAATTAGAAAATACAAATAAATGAGGGGCAATTACTAAACTGTTTGCTTTGGAATCCAGAAATATTTTCTCCATGCCGTAACAGTTGTTGGCACCTGAACTTCTCCATAGCAATAGGTCTGAAACCAAAATTTGCAAAAAATTAAGTTGCTCTGTGACCAGAGGGATTTGTAAAGCCAGGATTGGATTTTGTCTGTACAGTGGAGACTCCATAACATCTAATAATATTGTTCATTATCATAATAACAATAAAACTGCCTCCAGAGCATGTCTCTTGCAGACAACATGGTTGTCTGCTTTAAGGAAACTTGACAGAATTTAACCTCTTTGCAAACTATAGCTCCTCACTCAAATGTGAATGGAAGGGATCAAAGCATTCATGATTTAAATGGGGAAGCTGCTTGCACAAAGCAGTACAGCCAAATAGCCACATTTCTGTATGAAGTGTCCAGAACTGAAAATCTGCAACAAAATTCTCAAGCAACTATAACGCAATCAAAACAAGTGATTACAGTGAATCGTTTAAAAATTTACCACAGCAAAACAGCAATAAAGTGAAGTAGAAGGCAATGGAATGCATTGCACTAACCATTGAACAGAAAATCTGTAGCCAAACGCTGTCCACACTTTGAGGCCTCAGTAACTATTTTATGTTTAGATTGTGTTTATGCTACTAGATATGAGCAGTTTTCCAAATAGCACTGATCAATCCAGTTGGACCGTGCCTGCTGAGTCTGTCTACAGCATCAGGGATAGACAAACATCACAGAGTTTTCCAGACCTCCAACACGTTTGGAATGAAAATAAAATAAAGCTAAAGATCCACTCGGTGTTTTTTCTCAGGTCACTGGAGAACAGGCACCATGGTAGAAATACAATAAGAATTATTAAATGAATAAGGACTCAGCATGCTCAAGACACTTCTATTTCTTGTTTGAGACTTTTTAAAAATCACAAATACTGTTAAGGTTTGCAAGCACACACTGAATACTGGGTGGGTTAAAACTACACCGTGCCTCTGTTTTCCTAAAAAGGCATCCTCTGCAAGTGCTTTGATGCCAATCCAAAAGCAGCATTCTGTGTTTGTCTCACGCTGGAGGGCTTTTGGATTCTCTATGCCATAATGCACCATAGCAAACAGAAGCAGGCATATGACAGTGTGCTACATCTGTGCTAGGATAAGTCATTCATCTCAACCTGACACTTCTCTCTTTTCCAAAGTGACACTGCAATAGAGAAATATGCTTGCTCATTTATGGAAAGGAGAGTAATCAGTCCTGGCAACCCAAGCTCAGTTTCATTCATATGGAACATAACTCCTAGTTTGGACTTTCATTAAATTTCTATGGATAGTATCCCACTAATTTAAGCCGGAAAGCCATATTTCTAAAATTATTGTATCACTGAACTATAAAATGGGGTCCTGTGAGGTACTTTAAGAGATATTTTATGGCATCAAGAGTAAAAATAGAAGTACTTTCTTCAGAAAAATTATAGCTGCCAGTTCCAGATTTTCTGTGGTAATTAACCTAGATGCACTCAAGTGATGAGTACTCTCCCTAATGACTCTATTGGTTCAAAAAGGGAACATTTTCCTGTGATCTCCTCTGACAGTATCATCAGGATGTTGTCAGTGCAAACAATACCCTTATCTAGCTTCTTTTCAAGTCACCTGATTAACTGGAGAAAATAGAAACAGAAAGAAAAGAGCATGTCCTTGCACAGAGGCTGTAAATGTCACTGAAAGGCCAAGGGAGCAGTCCCACCTGCCCTTCCTTCGTTAGCTCGGCTTCACTCGCTGAAGAGGCAGCTTACAGGGGTGCTTTATTTCCCAGTCTCTCTGCCAGAAGGTGGATCTTTACTGTTAGAAACCTAGTTCATGTATCCTGACCACAATGGTGCCTTTGTAAGGGGAACAGTGGGTACAAGGCTTGAAAAACAACTTTCCTTCCCATTTAGAACCCTATAGGCTCATTATTCAATAGCACAGTGGTAACATAATGCATTTTCATTTACTTCACCCTAAATGTATGTAAATTAAAGGGTGGGTTTTTTTATTAAAAATAACACTGATGTGTTTTTTGTTATTCAGAAAAGAAATTGTATTAGTGAAAAACAGCACTAATGACATTTCACATTCAAATTTGCCACTTGCTGGAAAAAGGCAGGTCTCACCCTGTGCTCAAAATATAAAAAGTAAATTCAAAGTCTCTACTAATTGGTACTGTCATCCATATGGCTAGCCCATATGTGTATTTCATTTGTTTTAACTTAAGGTTGTCTGTTTAGATGCAGAACTGCATACACATAAAAAAGCACTTCTCTTTTAACAAGTGAAAACAGACCTCAAATGAAATGGCAGAATAGCTACAAGCCAATGCTAGAGGATTTCTGAGAGGAAAAGTATCAACTTCACAGTAAAGATTATATACTTATGACACCTTTAGTGTATGAGGAAAACAGGGATGCTGCAAGATGTGGTACTTTGCCATTTGAATTTTTGAAGAACCCAGGCCTTGAAATCTAATCTCATTTAGCACAAACATTTAAATGGCTACATTATAAGATCCTCTTACTGCGCCTGGACCAAGTGTTTGCCTTCATAATCAAGCCATCACCAAACGAGTAAAAATACTCTACTTTCAATGCTGTCTCACCTGTGTGAATCTGTAGGTAAATGACGGATTGTTGAGGTAATTATGGAGTACAGTGAGACAGTGTATGAACACCGATTGAAGTATTTACGCATATCTAATCTAAACTCCTTCTAAAGCCAGGCTGCTTGCTTAGTTTTCTGTTTGAAGCTCCTTCAGTCACATCTCTGGAAATGATGACCTAATACACAAAAGAGCAAATATATAATGAAGACAAAGAAGGAAAAAAAAAAAAAAAAAAAAAAAAAAAGATGTTGACTGTGTTTTGATTGTAAATAATTAAAAAGCTGAAAATTTTGAGTTTGCACTGCATTCTAAAGATGTTCAAGCCTTTGTTTCTTTCTATTTCATGATAGAGAGTTACATCATATAGCTCTCACGTTTGCCACTTTCCATTCCCATTACAGTTCCTTTGATTCTAGTGGACCAGATCTGTCATGAAGGTCAACCTTGCAGAGGAAAATATAATTGCCAAGAGAGGTAGAAACAACCACATAGAGAACCTTAAATACCAGAAAGAGACCTTGAACCAGGATCAGAATTCAATGAGGCGAAAAAGTGAAGAAACACTAGGATGTGTTCACAATTGACCTACATTGTCAAATAGACAGTCTGCTGCTTTCTTGATTAGTTGAAGCTCTTTCCCAGGCGCTTTTTTTTTGTTGTTGCTGTTCCAAATATACTGAACCAAAACGATCAAGATCTGAAGTCAGAACTGTGTTAGCCAAACAGGAGTTCAGTCACAGAATGCAAAATTGCAAATTGCTCTCCAGGTTGCTCAGCAGTGTTTTGTGGGTCATGTTGTTAGGACAGAGAACAGCCTCTAAACATCCAAAAGATCTCACAAAATGGGGAAGGAAGTAAGCAATGTGAAGGAAGTTACTCTGAATAGCAGAGAAATGCTAAAGAAAGCAAGTTTCTGTGAGAGTCATCTCTGAATTAATCTCTAACTTCAAGTTCTTAGTATCAGTTTTGGTTATGCACTGAAGAACTGCAAGATGTTTTTATTAAGCATAATAGAAACGAGAACTCAGAAGGAGATCACCTACTGCTTTTATATTAAACTGCATTTTCCTAGTGTAGATTTATGTTGATTTTGAATATTCTGGGGGAATACGAAATTTTCTGATCCATTTTCTGGTAATCAGCAGGTGTGAGTAAATATGGGAGCAAAGCAACATGCTGGGCTTCTACAAAACCAAGGAAGAACAGATATTTTTGCCCAGGATCATTTTGCCCAGGATCACCTACCTAGAGAAGAAGATGGTTTTATTTGATTGCCAAAGTGGAAGGTTAGGGTTACCTTTATCTGTAAAAAGATAAGGATGGATGTGAGATCTTAGTACCATGCACTAGATTTAAGTTTGTGGGTGCTATTTTTCCTCATAGAGGAATTAATTCATTGACACCCCATTTGCTTCATTTGCACTTCCACATCAGATGCCATTTTATCAGACTGCTCCTCTGCTGCCATCTGTCTAGTGGCAACAAAATCTAACAGGGTATCGGTGGGAAGGTTCAGTCCCTACTGTCACACAACCCACCAACATCCACCTCTGACACTGTAGGCCAATATAATAAAATAGGAGGCATAACTTCCAGAGTAGCCCTCATATGAGAAAAGCCATTTCTGGGACTGCAACTTTGAATTCTGAGTTAAGCATTTTCTAGTGTGACACTTGCTGAATGTGTTCACCTTTCCTTCCCACACATTTAGTATTAAACTGAAATATGCATATTTTTTTAATTATTATTATTTTTCATCCGTTTTCTCTGACTACTGCCCTTTATTCTTTAAGTATATTTCTCCTGGCTCTTATCCTCATAGATAATTCCCAGAGCTGTAGAGAAAGAAGTCTGTTCAGGGGAGTTTATTGTTATAATTAACGTGCACAGCACCTCAAATTTCTTACTCTTCATAATGTTGTGTTAGGAGAAGCTGGAGGTTTATTTTAGCATCTGAAAAGATGGATTTAAGTTTTAATATTGGAAATGATCTGTAAATTTCTGAAGGTACACTGGCATTGTAATTTCTCCTTAACTTTTCAACAAGGATGCTCTTAGGCTGGTGAGATCCTGGCTTGGAAAGGAATACCATGTGGTTTTCTATGAAGGTATCAATCATTACCAAATGTAACATAGGTCTTACTTTTTCCAAAACATACACAAAACCAATGAATCTCTATGATCTGTTTCAAAATCAATCAAACAAACAAAGATTTCTTAAAAAAAAAAAAAAAAAAAAAAAAAGTATTTCCATTAAATATTGTAAAGAAGCACAAGTTGAAGCCTCTGCAGCATCTAATTTGGACAAATAAATACCAAACTCATTTATGAACCACTATATTCAATGAAACTTCATGTGTGATCATTCATAACAAGTGATCAGTTGTAATTTCATGGCAAACATAGATTTTGAGAGACAGCATTCTTTTCTATGGCTTTCTTATGTTCTTCTGCTGTATTATAAGTCAGGGTTAATCACTAATGAAAATAAGGCTAAGAAGCACAGCTACTGGTTAAACATCAAAGCCATTCCTGCCATGTCACTAAGGTCCAATATAAAGAAATGATAATTATTAATACCTTTTCATATACTCTAAAAATTATTTCCTATGAAATGAATTTTCTACATGTAAACTCACTTCCAAGAGACAAAGTAAAGGTCTAAAAAGCCTTTGTAAGTTAATGGTGGAATTTAATTAAATCCATAGTGCTGCCTAAAGTGGATTCACAATCTCAAGTATGCTGAAAAAGAAAAACCGTAAAACTAATTTTCTATGTCTTACTGGTATTCTAATATGAATTAAAGCTATTAGAGTAACAAACTCAGTTCTAATTAGAAACACTGGAACTCTTAAAAAGAATTAATTCGGGAGTTCAATAAATGTAATTTTTTTGGAATGGTATATATGAAGTAGTACTCTTAATTCCAGGTGCACTGCATTACAAGGAAGAAAAAGCTAAATACTAGAGAGCAATCTTGAGGGCTTTAAGTGAGGAGAGTTGGCTGCCCTTGGTAGTTGCCCCTGCTATGCTTGATAAACTCCACAAGACAGGATAAAGCTAACTTAGTCCTTCTATATTGTGTGAATCTCACCAGCTTGCTGAAACCTGGTAGGGTAACACCTGAGTAAAGAAGGTGAATAATGTTACATTCTGCTTATTCAGAATTGATAATAATTCTGTGCAAAATCCAAGCGCATATAAATATTATTTTTGTAGGAATGAAACACTTGCTGTCAGACCCACCTCAAGATGTAACTGGGAACTCTTGGGAACTCTGTGAGTAACGAATTCACACGTGCTCAGTAGTCTGATGGTTCATCTTTGAATGCAGATCCTCATTAGGATCCAGCTGTTGATCTGTTCCCGCAAACACTTGCAGGTTGCCCTACAAAGTTTTAAAACAGTAAATGCATGCAGAGTTGGAGCTCCTTCACATTTTACATGTGCACCATAGAACTCTACACCTCCTCTGTACCTAAACTTGAAATCAAAAGAGATAGATTTCAAGCATATTCTTTCTTTTATCATAGTACTGTTATGGTTGGAAAAGACCACTAAGATCATTAAGTCCAACTAACATTCATTCAATCACCCCCATATTCACTAAAACATGTCTGTATGTGCCACATCTACCTTTTCATTGAACTCTTCCAGGGATGGTGATTCTACCACCTCCCTGGGCAAACCATTCCAATACCTCAGCTCTCTTTCCGAGAAGAATTTTTTCCTAAAAAAACCCCTATATTGACTATGGAAAATAAAGAAGTATGCAACCTTACATTTGACAAGAACTGAAGGTAAACGCAACACCTAACCAGTTTGTAAAGACACATGTAACAGGTTAAGACCTGATACAGACATATGTTGGCACCCTTTCCCGCATAACTTGGTTTCATCAGAACAGAAACATAGGTATATGTCCCAGGTGGGGCATGACAGCAGCCTCTTTTTCATAACTTCAGATCTATCTCTGATTTATGGTAGTTCTGGGCTCAGAGATCACAAATATCCACTGGCTGAAACTGAGATGAAATGCAATAGAGAACAGGATGAGTTTGTAGGCTCATGACAGCCTAAAACACTTCATCCCCTAATCTTCAGAAAAACTCTGTGGTAGTGCATCTGTATAGTGTTGCTATCTACATAAGTGAATGGGAGAACAGGGGGGGAAATAAGGGCAAGTATGCACCATTAAACAAAGACAACCAGGAATTAAAGAGCTCTAAGTAAAATAAGTCTATTGGTTTATTCACACCTGCTTTTGTCCCTTTTTAACTCCAGTGAAATACATCAGCTTCTATTCATACTGTACTTAAACAACCATTTACCACCACGAGAATTTTATATGCTGCTCTTTACTGCTTGGGGACTAAACTCTTACTGATGTCATTTCATAACATACCATTGAATTGCGCCACAAATTAATCTGGCCCTGCACCTCTGCAGCTGTGTGGAAGATTGGCTTTTCACCAAGTTCACACAAAGATGGAAATATTAATTTTCCACCAGTAATTTGCAGCTTCCATACTTGTCAAATGCAAAAAAGCATATTTTTACTTACTTTTTTCATGGATATTGTTTTGCAAAGCACAAACGGAAAGCACAAATAGAAAATATAGTTATCTCCAACAATAAAAATTCTCAAAATTAATTTAAACTTGCAGATACATTAAATTCAGATACTTCAAAGTGCATTTCAATAATTTGCACAACTTCCACAAAATTTGTTTTTTGTGAAATCTTAATAAATCTGTTCCTCTGCTTGTGTAGTAGTCCTTGTTTATTGTGATGAACATCTGCAACAGCTTTTTATCTGTCAAGTTCATGGCCTTTATTTCTAAAAGCCTGCTATTGAGACCAGCGAAGAAGCACAGAAATAAAGTTGGGCAGGACTGTGTGTTCACATTGAATGTGTACAGTTCTCAAGAGCCAGCTTGCAATCACTCTAATCTAATGGTACACTGTATATGGATCCTTGGTCAACAAATGCAGGGCAGAAATGGCACGTTAGAGCTGATAGGCAAGAACGTGTTGAATTAGCTCAAAAATTAAGGAACATTTAGGAAAACATTAAAAAGGGACCATGCTGTGCTGCAGATCGAGTAACACGTAAGCCATGCTCCAGTAGTTCATTACAACTTCAAAGCAGTTTCAGACTTGTTTAACAGTATTATCAAGAAACTACACTTCCAGAGATATACTAAGAAAAGTTACTTAGAAAAGCACTGCCTCCTCTTCAGCCTTTAGCACCACACTGACTAAACTTCTTCAGTCATGACATGCTTAAATCTTCCAAATAAGACAAAGACTGGAACATTCACCCAGGCACAAGACATGACTCAGTGGCAGAGGTACAGAGGGAAAGGTTGCCTTCTATTGGCTTAATATATTGTTTGGTCACCTGTCACGGTTTTGTAATGTTGCTGTCAATATTTCACATCATAACATCATGTGAGGTATGGATCATTAAAAGGTTCATACTCCAGTTCCATGCAATAACAACGTCCCAAATACTCAGCTCTCAGAAGAAAACTACATATCCCAGAGGACATCGCGGCCAGAGATAAATCACGGGAGGAGAACATATATAATCTCGCTCCCAGGCTGGAGCTCTCTCTTTCTCGGACTCTGGGAGAGTGGGAAGCGTTCCAGCCTTGTTGCCTAGAGTTCACAGTAGGCTTCTTGGTTTTCGAGGACTCTCTCTCTCTCTCTTTAGTTCGATTTATTAGCCTCAATCATATTGTATTATATTGTGTTATCTCGTATTCCGATATCATATTAGTAAAATAAGTTCTTCCTCCTTAGATTGCTGCCGCTGTTCTTTCTCCCATTCCCCTTTTTCCTTCAATTCCGGACCGGGGGCCCTACAGGGCAGCTGCCCCCTGTCATGGGCACAGGTAAATCTAGGTGACATCACCAAAGTCTTCTATTCCCCAAATCCCATTTTGCTTATAGATGTATTTTTGGCTGTTTTTAAAATACATTTATACATATTTCATTCATACATATGATCATTTGTTAAACTCATTTAGGGTCCAAGCTCCTTTAAATTCTATTTCCAGTCACAAAGCTGGAATTATTGATGAAATTGTGGATTTCAGAGATAAAACTATTGTATGCTTTATTAAAATTCAGATTGCATTCTTCAGCAGTACAGCTACAGGGCCAATGACTGAGGGTTTGTGTCTGGACATCTCTACCTAATTGTCTAATTCTCATGAAACAAACATACAAGGTTGACTGAGTAAATGCTGATGGCTGCCCTGTTAAGTGCTACTGGAGCTTCCCAGTTTCCATTAAAATAAGTGTAAAAAGAACATCCCATTACAGAATCCAATCATTAGTTTGCATCTTCTTTCAACAAAAGCTGAGTAAAATCTTACAGATATTATATCCTATTATTTAGAGTAGAACTTGCTGGTTTCTTCATATGTTTTTCAATACTTCATTGTGAAAATCTGAAAATCAAGCCTGGTCTATTGTATTTTACTGATTTTTTTTGTTTCTGTTGTTTGGTTTGTTGCTTTTTGATTCTTTTTTTTTTTTTTTTTTTTTTTTTTCCAGATAGACTAAAAGAATTTGGCACTTTGAAAGGTTTCCTAAATAATACCACACATTGCACACATTGCACCAAGTGAGGATTGGCATAATCTCAGCAAAAACGGGTGCTTAACACCTCCTGTGAATGCTTGAAGTGGTCAGACAGAGCACTTTGCACGAAATGTGGAACTCAGCTTTCTGAGTTGCTTGAGTAACAGTTTGAAAAGCTTGGGGAAATGTTGAGACCACTGTGTTTTACTGACTTCAAAACACATGAGGAGGCCTCTAAAACAAGAAGGCCATTTTTGTTTTTAAATTCACATTTGAATTTAATTGATACCCTCACTTCTTCAGTGGATAGCACAATCATTCAAATTTTGCCATTTTTAAAAGATACAGTTGGAACAGCTACCATGGGAACTACACTATGGATGCAACACGTCAGCATCATTCCAACCCACCTGGCTTTATTTTGAGACAGAAAAGCACAAAATCCTTGTATGTTGCAATCCAGAGGTCCCCACTGTTGTTGTCTCATACCTTTGAAAATAACCCAGCACCAATGAGAAAAAAGTACAAAAAGAAGGAAGCATAATCCCATTTCTGCAAACTGAACTTTCTAGCTGTCGATATCTCTAATGATTCCCAACTCACAACACTGGAGCCAAGGCCTGAAAAATGGAGTTTGCAAAAGTGACATATAGAGTTACACATTACTATTGCTAATGAGCTTCACTGAAGACAATAAAAGTAACATCTATATCGAAGAAAATCCCATTCAAATGTCCCCAACAATCTCAAGCGATTTCTGCAGCAAATCAATAAATTTCTCAGAAACAGAGCAATTTGTTAACTTTTCCAAATAATTTCCCACTGCCTTATTCCTGTAGTTCTCTTTCAAGATGCACAGACATCACATTCAATAAATAGTCCTACCCAAAAAGTAAGGATCTGTGTGGTCTTACAGCAATAATACAACGTTGACAAGTGTATTTATTGCTAAAAACACTGATAAAATACAAGCATTGGAGCACCAGTGGAAGAGTAGTGATTAAATTATCTGATTCGGAGAAGATACCTGTATTGTGTAATAAACACTAGCATTAGAGCCTGACTTTTAGTAATAATAACCAGTAGCTGATTATAACCACTTCGCCTTCAGTGCTTATTTGTCTGCACCTGGATACTGCTTCTTGGCAATAATTGGGTTCTAATCACTCAAGCAAGCTTTAAATTTACCAAGTGTGAGTAAAACACTCTGTGTTCTGTTTACTCAAGAACAAACTGATCTCATTCAGAGAAAAGATGACCAGTTGCCTTGCTTGACTAAGGAAATAAATAAATAAATAAATAAATTCTATAACAGCAAATAAAGCTGACAACTTTTTCCTACACTTCTAGGAAGCCTGCCGCAGGTTAGCAGCACACCTTCCTCTTGGTGAGGAAAAATACATTTCTTTTGAATAGTGGAATATTAAGAAATGCTAGGCATCTGATATTGCTAAGAGTTCACAGCCAGCTTAATGAATGGATGCTATCTTTTCAGAGGCTTTTTTTTTTTTTTTTAAGACCAGTTCCAGAAGAGAAAAAAGATGGGATCAAACATTTACAAGAAGCTCATTAGCACCTCTAGTGTTTGTCAAAATCCTTGCTAGGTCAAATGCAACTCCCACATAAATTCTGTATAAATGGCATATTTAGAAAAGTACTCAACCTTTTACCAGGAGGAAAGATCCTGTTGTAGAGATGAACTCAATTGTTAGATTTATAGTTATTCCCTTAAATTTATATGTATATTTAACCAGTCAGGCATTATTTGGCTTGCTTAAAACCTGTCCTATAGACTTCTGCTATGATGGATGCTGGGGAAATGCATAATTAAAAATGAAAAAGGCTTTTACAGGCTGTTTACTTCGGTGACTACTGTGAAACAAATGTTTCTTTCTCCTTGCATCGCCCACCCACAGAAAGGGAACAGAACAAAGATGGCTCTGTCAGGCCTCTCTCCACTAGAGAACGCCTTGAGAGGCCAGAATGTATTAGGGCCCTGCTGAGCCCATTCAGCTTCACATAACACTCATACACACCGTACAACTAATTACATGTCAGATTAGTGATTTCATTATTACCACACTACCACTAATTAAAACTGCTTTGATATTGCTCAAGTAGTTTTGTGTGTTTACACAGTTTTAAAATCTGCTTTTTCATATTTATTTATTTATTTATTACGGAAATCAAATTGGCATTATTTAAAGGGGGAAAAATAACACTGTGGAAGCAAGATCTATGCTGGCCCTTTTCTCCTGTAAACCAACTTTTTACAGTCGAAGTCCACGTGCAAAGTCGCAACTGTATCTTAATCTGCAAATTGATGGATTCGTGTCAGCTGTCCATTGTCAACACTGCCCATGGCTGGAGTTATGCAAGAAAGTAAATT
Organism: Excalfactoria chinensis; assembly: GCF_039878825.1. NCBI lineage: Eukaryota > Metazoa > Chordata > Aves > Galliformes > Phasianidae > Excalfactoria > Excalfactoria chinensis. The sequence continues at coordinate 132,114,771 of NC_092825.1, read as the reverse complement.
AAAAAAAAAAAAAAAAAAAGTTACATCATTTTAATCTACATTCATTTTAATTGCCTGAATCTTCACTCCAACACAGTAGCACTGTAGTTTTATGGTATTTGATTAATGACGGCAAGAAAATTGAAGTTTTGCAATAAAACTAAAAAAAATAAAATTCAACAGACTTTTATAGTTTTTTCCCTTATGATTTTAATTTAATGGCTCATGTTTTCATTACTGCAGAGGCTGTACACTTTAGCTTGCAATTATGTCCCATCTGTGAAGCACTGTGTTATTACAGTTTATTCTAGTAGCTTTTCAATCACTTTTGAGTTGTGCTTTACAAGTATTCTTGCAGCAGGTGGGCTTACTGGCATGGGACCAGAAATACACAAAGCGCAAAGCTGGAGTTTAATGGCAGCCATATGCATGTGGCACAGAGCGCCAGCCTTCCCCCATATGCTGCTAAGCAGCCCCTTCAGCCTGCCAGTCACTCTTCTTACTGACTACAGTCTCTAAGTAGTTTTCTGCCAGGGAAAAATATACCAAGGCAGCAAATTTCTCCAGTGCACCATCCTTATTACTGAGACAACCCTGTCATTAGCAAAAGCACAATGAACCTGATCTGGAGATGCATACCAATTAGGTTGCACGGAGCACTTTTCCTTCTTATCTCTATGGAAACTCGGCCTCCCTGGCTGCAGTGGACAATCAGTAATGTTTCATCCACCCATATGTCACCTAGTTAACACTGTACACTTTTATGTGAACCAAAAATCTGCTGTAACCCTCTCGGTAACGCAAAGGAAAGAAATTAAAGAAAGGAAAAGAGCAAAGTGCTCAGCGTGGCCCCAAGCAAGTGCTCTTTGCAGAGGGGAACTTGCACAGTCAGCATTTGTAGCCCCAGATAAACAGCAGGATTGCAACTCTAGCTGCGCCAAACACAAAATCCACACTGAAGATTTCCAGTATTGAATCTGAGAAAGCTTGTATAAACAACTTGAGGCAAACTTCCCTGTTCTAACAAACACAACATTTAAAATCTCATAAAATTATTGCTCCATGTATTCACAAATGTGGTTTATGTTACTTTCCTCCATATGATGCTAAGTGTATTATTCCCCTAGGCACCCAGAGCATTTAAACACAGGTAGATTTTTACCATGAGTTGAATGAATATTTCTGCTCATGTTTGCCTCACTAAATAGGAAGGTCTCTGGGAATAGAACAAATGTGCCCGATTTCTTTCTTCTCCAATTATTTCCATGTCTTTTTGTCATTTAAGGCATTTTCACATTTCTTTGTTTAAAAACTGCTACAGAAGAGATTGGGACAATCTTGCAATTTTTCTGCAGTATTGATTTCAGCCTCTACAGGTTTTGTATGCAGTTTAATGTGAGGGAATGGTACCAACAGACATGACATAGACTCATCAAGAAGTGTGGTTACACTTTGATAGTACAAATACCACATGGATGAATAAAATACAAGCAAAATCTTGTGTTCTTTACAAACGGTGTTTATCACCTCCACTGAATGATGCCATTCTCTTTATTTCTAAAGTATTATTTCTTCACATTAGATAGGAGATAGCAAATAATATGTGAAATAGTTCTACTGTATCTCCTTTGAGCATTAGTACCTTTTCTAAGAACATAATGTTTATAGTGATACTCAATTGTTAATTAGCAAAGAAACACCTCACCAATACGCTGACTATTGATAGAAAAATAGGACAGTCAAAAGGAAAAATGAAAATCTCTTTTGGAAAACATACAGGTCTGAATGAGTAGACTGTGAAGATTCTAGATTAAATGCAAGGAATGTGTTTGATACAGGCAATGGCACATCAGGAGGAACAAACTCATATTCCAGATGAACAAATACTTTAAGAAACAGAATGCAATTAAAATAGCATCTATCAAACAGTAAGTGCTGAAAAACAAAGCCAAGCTGAGAATTCGTGGTGACAGAGGAAGATGTGTGAAAAGGAAAAGAAAGAGGACTTAAGGAATGCTGGCTCCCACCATAGAACTGACTAGATCAGTGCTGTTGATGTTCCCATAATGCTATCACTTGCAGAACATTTTTATTATATTATAAAAGCAATTCTGGATGTGCATAAAAGTCTCATTCTTTCAGTAGGAACATTTAAAACTGAATTATGCTGTCCTGAAAGAACTGTACCTCTCCTTGGATCTCATTTTTAGGTTTAACATATCATAGGAAAAACAACTACTGAAGTAATTATTATTAGTTGTGACCCTTGAGAACAAAGGAGAAAGAGCTAGCAGAGTATTGTGAGGGAGCTGTTCATTCAGATGTTAAATACACTTCTAGGAAAACAGAACTAGAAACCAGATTAACGTGAGACAGCAGAATTTTGGTCAGTCTGGACAATGTCATTACTATCCTGCCATTCAGCTATTTACAAGCAGAGATTGCTACTTATTTGGAGATTTTATTCCATGGATAGTACAACTTTTCAGTAAAAGCTTTCATACTTGATATGAGATTTGTATTCATTCAAGTAAAAACAAACAAACAAACAAAAAAACATTTCGTATGTCTCTGTTTTGTATGTGAAATTCATTGTATTTCTCAGCCTGCTAAATGAGCTCTAGTATGCTTGCACTATCTGTGCCCTATAGCTCTACAAGGGTAACGTTACAATAAGGGTCCAATTTGGTGTTCAGTGAACAGGGTAAGTAAAGCTCTTCTTAAATGAGCTTTCTTTGAGTGGCGGGGGATGCAGTTGTTATTTATACATATTTTAGTTTCAATTACCGTGACTAAAAATATACAGTAAGAGGGTTCTAGCAAACAGGATCAGAATGTAGAAGAAAATGTTTAATACCCATGGGACTTTTATTATTTCAGAGTGTAAGGTATCTTAATTTAAGCATTTTGCTTAATGTAATTTGAAAGAAAACCAACACTTTTTTTTTCCTATCATAGCTGAATACAAACTACAGAAGATGAACAGTCATAAAGAAAAATATGAATTACTGGTCTAGGCTTCACAGTCCCTGAAATTTTAAATTCATTCTTGTAACTTAGCAGGTCTGTCATTATTTATGTGTTGCCTGCCATTGTTGTGTAATGAAATACAATAGTCCTCAGATAAAGTTGGCTTTAAGGCTATAGAAAAGTGCTTCCTAGTAAGCCTTTTCAAATATGTCCTTCATTCCTGCCAGGAATGACATTTAAATCTTTTACTCAGTTTATTTTACATTTTTTCCTTTGCTTAAGTCAAATTTACAGGTCATGTCTATTTTTCAGAGAATTTCATGAAATACTTTTGAATAGGAGAGTAAAAAGTGCTGCTTTACCTTAATGCTTGTGATGCCTCTATAGAAACTCTTTGAATTCAGAAAGGTCAATTTGAGATCAGGGGTTATTTCCGTAAAGAAAGAAAGAAATGTAATCGTCTATCTTCACAAGCCTAAAGCAAAATGGATTTCAGTCAGCATAACTGTACTATATTTTCACTTTGTGAGGATAAGTTCAACATAGCCTTCTGTAATTTTTTCCTTGATATCAAATCATTGACACTTGGCCAAATTCAATACATTTTACTTTCTTGCACTGCACTATAACACAGTGGAATAGTCTTAGGACAAAGCCAGGGAGACAAATTTCTGTGATCTGAGCTGTGTTGGAGACTTGAGGAGAGGTGAAAAGATGTTTGAGCTGCTTTTCTATGGTATGAGTTCAGAGCAATTGGGAGCATCAAGGAGCATGCTCTGGGTTATATCAACAACAAAATTCTTGTAGGGGACCAACTGAAGTTCAAAGAGATCAAGCTGCCTTCTCATAAATCCAACCTAACTGTAGATACCTAATCAAAGAACTGAGCTAGGAACTTTCCAAACTCATTTCATTCTATAGCCAGAGGAGAAGAAAGCCTTCAGTCACACAACTTGAGCTCTCTGCCGAAGGGGAACCCTTCTCTCCATGGTCTCTCATGGAGCCAATGACAAACACGTGTCCAGAATGAACTCCTCAGTCTAACTTCAGGTGAGTAAAACCTAGATCTGATCAACCAGCCTTCTCTGTAACTAAGTGCTGTGGTGTGGCACCCTGACTCTGCTCAAAGGGATAAGCCTCACAGTGTTAAGTTCATAGTGAAAATATGTCTGTGTTGGCAGGTGTTTATTTGGACGGAATTTACCCTTGATGGGAGTGATCTGAATGGTAGTTCTACAAAATGAAGTTGTCTGCTTCAGCCAGCCTTTAGTGAAATGGCACTTCAATTTTCAGCCATTTGAAACCAGTTTCTTTTTCAAGAAGGCCACATATGGCTCGTTGTTGACAAAATAAAGGTGTTTTGTTTTGTCTTTCCTAGATGAGAGAAAAGGACTACCTCAGCCGTTTGCTTCCAGTGACACTAAATGCTGACTAGTGTTGAATTCAACTTGCAAATAAAGTAAGACAATTTGGAAAGTTACCATATATTTGTCTGTCTTCTCTATTTCACATGAACGCAAAACCTATCCATCAGCTAAACCTCTAATATGCACCTGTAGCTAAGGCAAGGATGTCATTTGAGTATACTGATGACAATGCTGAAAACACAGAAAATACAAAAGTTAAAAAAAAAAAAAAATCCCTGAAAAGCACTGATATGCACATTATAATTACTTTCCATTCCTGCCATGATTCCTGAAAACTACCAGAAATGCATGTGTAACATTTCTATCCATAAAGTATGCCTTTTATAATTTCCATTCCCCAAAATAAAATGAAAGTCTTTTTTGCTATAGTTTTGCAAAATATGATTTGAAGATGTGATGTCTCCTTCATTATTCTAACAAAAAGAAACAATAAAACCTACTGTGCTTGGAAGTCTAAGATCCAGAAAGGTGTAACATTATTCAAGAATACTGAAAATATAGCTTTATCTTCTTCTCATATACTAAACTACTGAAGCACAAACAGATGCTGCTTTGCACATCAAGGAGCAAGTGTTTTCCAGTAAACTCATCAGTTACAGGGGTTATTTTGAATAGTGAAATGGAACACAGTGTCTAATGCGGTAAATCAACATCTGATTGGAGAAGACGTGCATTTAGAATGAACACTGTAAACAATGTCACCAGCATAGAGAGAGGCAAAACTAATGTAAAAATGAAGAATCACAAGCATTATCAAAAATATTACATCATTTATGGTATTATGAATGAAACCAGCAACCAGGTGCAATATTGTCTTCAATATTTTTGTCAAACTGGATGGGAAGTAAGAAATATATAGTCACAAATCTTGAAGATCTTATGTTTAGATCAAATGTTTCATCCAGTGATAAACTTAAAGGTGAGGTAAATTTTTGAAACTACAGTGTTGATATGTTTTTATGTTTTAGGTAGCAATTCATAATTATTTAAATTCAGTGTAGTCCCTTATATTTTCTTGTCTTTATGTTCCTCTTCATTTCCTGTTTTTTGTTTTTGTTTTGCTAAATCATTTCTGTATTTCTAATAACTATGTTTTTTGATACCGCATTCATTTTTAGTATCTGACTCAGAGCCAGTCAGTTAAGCTTTTCTTTTTATTTCCATATAACTCGATACAATCCATAAGTAGATGTCATTGCAAGGTAGCACATTTACAAACCTTTCGCTAGGTTGAAAAATCCTTCTGCATTATTCAGCTGTAATTCATGTAAAACAGATTCTTTGTTAATTAGCATCTGCCGGTTGTGAGCAGTTGAAGGATTTTATCACCAGCACTATTCTAGAAGATTATCCAGTTGAGCTACATAGGTGAATACCTAAACCATATGGTGGCATTTTTTCCTTCTTGAATGATCCAAGAACACACGCATACACATGTATGCACTTACAAACACACAATTCTCCCTATTCTGTATGTTCACCTATGTTTATATATGCATTTATATTTAAAGATTTTATAAATACTAGTACATATTCAGACACATACACATATATGCATTTGTACCTGCACATCCACGCACACGCATTCACATATTGTCTGCTAAAATGAATTATTATTTTTATAAATGAAATTATTTCCCGTCAATTTGAATTGTCCACCAATTTGTCCCTCTGCTTTGCATTAGCGTGCTCACAAAAAGGAGATGTCATTTCTGGGAGTTCATGAAATGAAATCAAGATGCTCAAATCAAGATGCAATCAAAAATTACCAAAAACTCTATGGGTCTTTTTCCCAGGTTACTGCCTCTCTTGCATTCTTACATTGTAAGAATTCCTCCTGCAGCCCAAATTAACCAGGGTACCATGCCATGCCTCCTCAGGCAGAAAGGCACACATGCTTCTGTTATAGAATCTGTGCATTACATGAGAAAATAACTTACCTTACCATTCTGTATCTTTGAGAATGTCACGCATGATTTTCTTCCTGGCTCATATCCCATCTTAAATCCAAAGCATTTTCATCTTTTAAAGACACCATTGTTAGCCAGGGGCACCCCAGGAGAATCAATAACCCCCTGTGGTAAATGCACACTTCTCTGGCCTGACATATCCAGTCCATCAAACATTCCTCTGTCTAAAAGGAAAGCAGAGCTCCTCTTCCCTGTCATTAAGTCAATTCCTCAAATCAATGTACATATATTAATTACGTGCAGAATAAATGAAATAAAGCAAATGCTTTAAAAGCAAACCTGGTATCCAGGCATACGGGATGGCTAAAACATGAAGTAACCAATCTAGTCCACAGAGCCAGTGGGGCAGTAAATATGCAGCATGCTGTATTCAGAGGCAAAGGAGACACACAACTCTTCTCTCATCACTTGCCTTTTCTGCCTATCTTTACATGGTCAGAGGGAAGCAACAAGAATATGGTGTTGCTAAAGGACTGGTCATGTTTCCAGCAAGACTCTGGTGCTTTCTACCTGTTCTCTCCCAACCACTCCTGGGGCCCATCCTCTGTAATAGTCTATCCATGCACCAATTCCATGAGCTAGTTAATACATGTCTACCCTGATTTGAACCCAATGCCACAAACATATGTGACTTGGGTCTGTTGACCTCAGTGCCAGAGAACTGTCCAAACATATTTCATTTGCTGGTCTAGATGATGTAGCCATACAAAGATAAATATGGTGAGGTCTTTTGGGGGACTTTTTTTTTTTTTTTTTTTTTTTCATTACCCTACCCAATGTCTATCAAAGTACACAGTATTATGCCAGAGATTTTCTATGGTTAGTTTTTAGTGGACTTGTCATCTGCACAGCTGAATGGACTGAACACAGGGAGAGGTTCCAGTAGTCATATCCACAAGGACATGGCAAATGACTTTGAGAAGGGAATAATCAGAAATGGCAGTGATGAGAAATGGAAGAAGTGGCATGTTTGAAGTCCCACTGGGTGATGGACCATCAACCTAAATTATCTGCTTGATCCTTATATCAGAGGGAGCAGGAAAGGAAGAACCTAAAAAAATGATATAAAAGAAAGGAAAAGTCATCCTTTTCAATACACATTACATTAGCTACTTAGGGGTATCTAAAACAAATGTGCAAGAGGTATCCTAGTTCTGCGCTTCCCTGAATCGGAAATATGGGTGAACCCACAGCTAGCCTGTACGGGTTATGTGAGGGCAATTCTCCTCCCTATTCTTCGAGAGCAGAGCACCAGAAGAGGAGACTATCTGAAAAGCAAAATCTGACAGCGACAGCAACAAGGGAAACAGTATTTATAGAAGACTGTGTAATGTGTGCTTGAATGAGAGACTTATAATCTCACATATAAACTGTGCTGCTGTCAGATTTCATTATTTCATTCTGAGCCTTGCAATTTTTAGTGTTTCTTAAAGCTGCCATCTGAGCAAATGATATGAATGTCGGCTTACTTTTGTGTTTTTTTGTTTGTTTGTTTTTTGTTTTCTTTTTTTTTTAAAGATATGAGAATAGAGTATTGGCTGGAAAAAAAAATAAGTAAAATCATTTAATTTGGGAGTTGTATATCACATTTCATATCTTGATTGGTAGCATGATTTATCAACTGTGAGATTTTACACTTTTCCCAGTTAGAAGTCTGAAAACACCAGAATTAACATATGAACTCAAGATCCTAAAAAGGTTCTGTAGAACACTGAGTTTATTATTAAACATTAAGACAAAGTGAGTATTTTTCAGAACCCTTTGCATGCTCTCAAAAGTACATTACCTCCCTCCATTTCTGTTGCTGTATGTTTCCCTCAGTTCCTAGAAATCTACCCAAAAATACCCTTTGAAATTGCATCTATATAAAGGGTATGGATAGCAAGTTACAGCTCCATCTGAGCAAAGACATACAACTAATGACTCTTCAAAATGAAGCTGTTACTAGAAATGCATTCCTGAAAAATGTCAGCCCCTTGCATACTGCAACTCTCAATGCGACCTGACTGAAAGCCCACTGAAGCCAAAGCAAAGGCATTCATTGACCTGGATGTCATCTGTACCATGTGTCTGCCGTCATCAGGGCACTTCTTCATTCAAAGAGAGGAAGTAAAAATGTTTTTAGTGAATGCCTTTACAGCAGATGGAGAATTTGTTGTGAGTCGGCTGTTTCAGATTTGAACAGCTCAATTCACAGTATTTTCCCTTTATGAATTTCCTCCTTACAGGGGATGTGCATGTTGCTTCTGGAACATAAAGAAATAACAGCTCTCTGCACCATCACTGCTTTCTTGCATTCATCTCACTGTACACATGCTTTGTCTCCACAGGGCCAGATTACTGGGTAGGAGTTCTCTCATTCCAAATGGAAATAAACCATTATGCTAAAAGAGGCAGGGATTTTAACAATATCTGAGTATAACAAAATCATTTCTCCTTGCCATCAGTTCATAAAATACACGTGTGACAACACTGCCTAATACATGTTCCTCCATAGCAAATAAAGTATAGTGTTATATTAGATGTGCATCTCCAATAAAACATCTAGTTTAAATGCCCATTTGCAGGTAAAATTGGAAAAATGGTGGGCTAGAGTCCACTGTCACCTGTTTTACTTTATTTATATTTTTACTATAGGAGGTTAAATCAGATTGGATATAAACACAGCTGGAATTTGTTTGTAAGGCTTAGTTTCTTTTCATCTGCATTTCATCAGTACTTTCCATGTTTCTTATCTGTAGGATTTCAGAGCATTTTGTAAGCTGAACCCCAGTTCTGCAATAGCAAACGCAGGAAGGTAGCAACCAAACATCAGACTACAGCATCAGTTGATAACCAAGAGGGAAACAAGAGAAAACTGACTCACATTTACCCAGGAAAAGTGAAACTCTCTCATCTACTCTCACATTCAGCCTTCTACAGCTTCAGTTTTTATTGATCAGCTGAAACAAGCACACTGAGCAAACAAATGATTCTTTTCTTCTTTAGAAGGAAGAAATGCTCATGTTTGTCAGGTTTTCTAACAAACTAGTTTGTTACCTCAAAAATGCAACACAGAAACATAACATGAAGTCTGTGGAAATCCCACTTCTGCAACAACAGACGATCTCAAGATTTGCCCTGACATGTTCTTAAATGTTCACTTGATGACTTCACTTTTCTCACAATATTCTACTCCAGTAATTTTTAAAGAAAGGAAAAAAAAAAAAAAAAAAAAAAAAAAAAAAAAAAAAAAAAAAAAAACCATTAAAAAAAAGGGGATAGCCTTTCTTCTCTCTCCTCTGTCCATTAAATGACTGATTTCAATTTAATGCATTGAAGGTCTTTGAAATTCAAAGGTATGTTTCTCTTCCTACCCCTAATGGGATAATAGCACATACTAATGCATATGCATTTGTTCTTTAAGTCACAATTCCATAAAAATTGCAAGTTGCAAACATTATCACTTTATAATTATTGTGCAATTAGACAAAAGAAGACATACATAGAGACAGGCTCACGGAGAGGACAGAAGACAAAGACACTCTAATACAAGCTTTTTTCTTCTAGACTACACAAAGTTCCATTTATAGTTCATGTATTTCATAAATTCAGCCCTTCAAACAGCTCCAAAAAAAAAAAAAAAAAAAAAAAAAAAGGAAAAGAAAAAGACCTAAAAACCAGCAGTGCTTATATAGCTTTATTTGCCCGCTCATTAAGCTTTTCACCTAATACCCAGCAAAAAAAACAACAAACAACTCCACAATGTCCTAAAACAGTCATACAAAACATACAACAAATTGTTTTTAAAAAGAAGCACTTTAGCACTAGCAAACACCAGCAATCTGCTCCAGAGCTGTCAGCAAAGGACACTTTAGACGCTAAAGTGCATTACTGGATAGCAATAGTAAACGGCTGCATAGAATGTCACTGGTCGTCATTGCCATTTAATCATTTTCTTTCCCATTCGCAAAATGGATAAATGAACGTTTTCATGCTCTCAGAACAAACCGTGTAATTCAAAATTGATAAAGTAGTTTTAAATAGTTTTCATTTTAAAAATTGTCTTGATCCACCGCAACACTTCAGCTATACATAACCACAGTATATCTTCTTGAATTTTCTTTCGTTTAGCTCACTCCAAATTAAAAATGGAATTCTATTCCTCACAATTACAGGCTCACTGCATTTTAGTAGGAACAGGGGTTTAACTCACAACTATACCATGCTGGAACTCATGTCTGCTTCCATCTTTAACTTTTACATATATGAATGGCATGGACTTGAACTAATACTCTAGTATGCCATTATTGTTATCGCTGGAGCACAATCATGTAATGCTTAAAAATATGTGTAATACAACATATTTCTTTTGCACTGAGTATGGTCCTTGATGTGCAGTTCTGGAATGGATTTGCATGTATGCAGGTGCCTTATCCAACTGGGAGCCTATGCACCTATTTCTCTTTCATATGTTCCTGTCCTTAACTATGTCTTAATGCAAAAGCACATAAAAGTACATACGCTGCATCAATGTGTGCACATGCAAAAACATAATTCAGGGTGCCTAGAAGGATTTCACTCAGAAAGGAAGAAAAGTGTGGATATGGAGATAGAATTACAGAATCATTGAATTCTTATTGTCGGAAGGGATCTTTAAAGGTCACCTAGTCACCTCGGGGTCCTGGTGGAAGCTGGACATGGGCTAACAGTGTGCACTTGCAGCCCCGCAGGCCAACTGTGTTCTGGGCTGCATTAAAATAGGACTGTCCAGCAGGGAGAAGGAGGCGATTGTCCCCCTCTACTCAGCTCTTGTGAGGCCCCATCTGCAGTACTGCATCCAGGCCTGGGGACCCCAGCACAAGAAAGACATGGCACTTTTAGAACAGTACAGAGGAAGGCCACTAAGATGATCAGAGGGCTGGACCACCTCTCCTATAAGAAAAGGTTGAGGGAACTGGGCTTGTTCAGCTTGGAAAAGAGAAGGCTCTGGGTAGACCTCTTTAAGGCCTCACAGTACTTGAAGGGAGCATATAAAGAAGAGGGGTAACAGCTGTCTACAAAGGTGGATAGTGATTGGACAAGGGGGAATAGTCTTAAACTGAGACAGGGGAGGTTTAGGTTAGATACTAGGAGGAACGTTTTCACACAAAGGGTGGAGATGCACTGGAACAGGTTGCCCAGGGAGGTTGTGGATGCCCCCATCCCTGGAAGAATTCAAGGCCAGGCTGGATGTGGCTCTGGGCAGCCTGGGCTGATAGCTGGCAACCCTGCACATTACAGGGAGGTTGAAACCAGATGATCATTGTGGTTCTTTTCAACCCAGGTTATTCTGTGATTCTATACAGTTGGCTTACTAGGCTACAAGGACACATTTCTGGCTCATGTCCAGCTTCCCATCCACCAGAACTCTCAGGTCATTTTCAGCAGGGCTGTGACCTATCCTTTCATCCCCCAGCTTGTATTGGTAGTAAGGGTTGTCTCAATCCAGGTGCTCTGGGATTTGTTGAACCACTTGAGATTCACCTGTTCAAGTTTGTCTGGGTCTCTCTGGATGGCAGTGCATCCCTCTGATGTCAACCACATCCCACTGCATGGTGTCATCAGCAAAATAGCTGAGGATGCACTTGACCCCACTGTCAAAGTCACTGGTGAAGAAATTAGGGTACTGATCACAGCACTGATCCTTCTGGGACACTGCTTTTCACTGATCTCCATCTAGATATTGAGCCACTGACCACAGCTCTCTGGACCTGATGCTACAGGCAGTTCTTCATCTTGTGAACAGTCCACTCATCAAATCCATATCTTTCCAAATTGGAGAAAAGAATGTCCTAGGGTACCATGTCAAAGGTCTTACTGAAGTCCAGACAGATGACATCAGTGGCTCTTCCCTTGACCACTGATGCAGTGACACCATCATAAAAGGCCACTAGGTTGGTCAAGCAGGATTTGCCCTTGATGAACTCATGCTGGTTCCTCCATATCACCTCCCTGTATTCCATATGTCATAGCATAGCTTCCAGGAGGATCTGCACCACGATCTTTCCCAGTACAGAGGGTAAGACTGACAGGTTGTTATTCCCTGTGTCATCCTTTCTACCCTTCTTAAAAATGGATGTGATGGATTTTTTCAAGGACTTCACCTGATTGCCACAACTTTCAAAATATCATCAAGAGTGTCTTGGCAACTACATCAGCCAATTCCCTCAGGATTCTGGGATGCATCTCATCAGGACCCATAGACTTGTAGATATTCAGGTTCCTCAAGTGATCACAGACCTGATCTTCACTTACAGTGGGAGGGACAATACTTCCCCAATCCTTTCCTACCAAACCAAACATTTGAGGGCTGTGCATTGAGCATCTATCAGAGAAGACCAAGACAAAAAGGTTAAGTATCTTAGCCTTCTCCTTGCCTGTCGTTAATGGCTTGCCTGTGTCACTCACTAGGGGGAGTATGCCCTCCTCTCCTTCCCTTCTGTGGTAGAGATACCTGTAGAAGCCTTTCTTGTTTTTCTTGGCATCCCTTGCCAAGTTTAGCTCAAGCTGAGCTATGGCTTTCCTGACCCCTTCCCTACACAGCCTAACAGCTTCCTTATAATCTTCCCACAGTACCTGCACCTGTTTTCAACTGCCTGTGCATTTTCTTCTTCCTCTTCAGTTTGACCAGCAGGTCTCAGATCTGCCATGCCAATCTCTCTCCTTCCCCTCCTGGCTTGCTACACCTGTGGATGGAGAGCTCTTGCACACTGAGGAAAGCTTCCTTATAGATCTGCCTGCTCTGCACCCTTACCCATGACAACAGTTTCTCAAGGGCTTTGTTGTTGTTGTTGTTGTTGTTTTGATTTTACTAACCACCTGAAGAGCTGGAAAGAGATGGGAAGGTGCTGCAGTTACCAGCCATGAATGAAAGGAGCACAGACACCTGGTTTGGCATGCATCCACTTAGCACAACATTGTTTTACCAAGAACACTGATTCATCCATTCCACTTTGGAGACACTGGCAGAGGTCAAAAGACAGAAAATACTCCTAGGAGTTCACTCTGAAGCATTTTGCTGTTCAAAATGAAACAAGCCTCTCTCTCCTCCCAAAACATAAAAGAAGGAAAAGACATGAAGAGCGTAATGAATCATTGCTCTTTCTGCCCAAAGTCAGAGACTGGAGTTGCTGAGAGTTCACTGCTGTCAGTGCTAAGCAGAAATGAGAAATGCTACCACTGTTGCAAACATGAACAGCTCTGTCAGAGGGAAGCGCAGCTGATTAATCAACTTGTTATTACCCGAACTGATTAAACAATGAGACATCCTGGGGTTTTGCTGTCTGTCCTGATGAGTGCTCATCATAACTATTAGTACAAAACCCCAGCACGTCTCCTCTGGGAGTAAACTACCTTCTAATGTTTTTCCTCTAAAGATTAATTCCATTGTTATGGAACCTGTGTATTAAAGGAACTATAAACTAATCATTAGTCATTTTCAAACAATTTGACCTTTCCAGCTTTGACTAGTGGAGTGTTTTTGGAAGAGGTCTCGTTCAGTTTCCCTTATTCAGATAAGCTGGTTTACTTAGACAAATAGAAAAGGGATTGATACATCTGCAGCATTGTGTTAATTTCTAAAGCAGAAAATGTGGACATTTTTTAATGAACTTTTTTTTTTTTTTTTTTTTTTTTTTTCCTGAGGTAATGTTTAAAGGATTAGCAGCTGTGGGTACTGTGAAAACCTTTGCTTTGTTCCACCAAATGGCCCAGATCTCTGCCTAACCTCCAGTATAATAAGCTTGTCCATTGAACTTGAGTGTTACCTGCAAAGGGAAACAGTTTTGTTTTGTTTTTTAATATTCACTTAGAGATTAAACAGTGTAGGTGTTTTATGCTAATAGTTGCTGAATTATTACTGAATTAAAATTACAGAAAAAATTCTGGGTAAAGTTGGATAAAAATCTAAAAGCCATGTTTGAAAAGTATATTGCTTACATGCCTGAGACGGGGGTTCCCTTTTCTATCTATCTGGATTTTAGCATATGACTGCTCATGTGTCTATGGCAATCTTTCTGGTTCAGAACACAAACATGAATATTTTACCCTTGAATTCCTTTATTTTTTTTGGGGGGATACAAGTCATTCCACTTAATTTTTTGACCCATTGGTCACAGTATGGCCTCATCTGCGTTAGGAAATGCCAATTCTATGTTTTCGACCATTCGCAGCTTCCTCTCATCCCTACTTGTGAGATTCTGACTGAAACCACAGACAGGAAAATACAGTTTCTTCCAACTTAGTATTCAGATTTTTTCCTGATTTCCAGTGACAACAGCTTTTAAACATTTAACAGATTTGTTAGCTTAAATACTATATATATTAATTTTAATTCATGTCTGGTTTCAAGAATGAGAAGTGTATTTTTAATCTATTTAAACCTTCTAGCTTTCGGGGAAAAGAATTTAAAGGTAGTTTCATGTATGAAAACTCTGAAATAATTTTGGGTGGACTCGCCAATGAGCCTTCTGCCATGCACAACTTCTGGATTTATTCTTGCTCACCTCTTTAAGTTTTCCTGATATGTATGCAGGTCAGAGTAAACAGACCCATAAAGGCTTCCAAGCCTAGCCCCAGAGCACAAAAGGCACAAAGAGCAGCTGGCCAGCTCCAACCCTGCTGACACTGTGGCAGCAGACTGTGGTTCTCAGTGCTACAGTTCCCCACAGGGTCATACATCCCAATACAAAAGCCTGCAAGGTTTGGGATTTCCCCCCCCCCCCCCCCCCCTACTTCAAAAGCATGCAGTAGCCTAGAGAAATGACATGACAGTCAATTCATTCATTCATTACAAACTACCAGAGGCAACTGCTACAGTTTAGTCAGGTTCCAAATACTACTGGAATCTTCTGGGTTATTTACAAGGCTTAAATACACCTAACAATTTGGAAGTATCCATTAGTTAAACTGTCTGGTAAGAACATAGCCATATGGCATTTCTTACTGGCTGCCTAAGACAAATATGAGCTCAGCACATGGTTTTTGTAGCTTCAGTTCTTTAGATGTTTAAGCTGCGTCTAAACACCTACATATAGTTAGAGTTATGAATTTCAGGTGATTATAATTTTTGTCATTATACATCTTCCCCAAGTAAATAGTCATATATGCCTCATCACATATCCACTGCAGAACATGCTCATGAAGCCCAGTCGTCTACCGGGTGATTTTGAAGTGCACCTGAAAGCTAACAGAACCAGACTGTTATCCCACGCATTAACCACATACTGATCTGCTGAAAAGTCTTTTGACATCATCTAACTAGGAAAAGCTGGCAATGTCTTGACTGCAGGAAGAGATTTGTTGTTTATGCACAACTCAGATAAACTGAAGTAATCTTTATTTAAGATACATTTTATATCCCCCTAGAATATATAAAAAAAGAGATCTCCAGATATTTTTCTCCATTAAAAAAAGTTCTTAGAAGTCGGGCTTCTATTTCAAACTTCCACCCTGTGAAAAAATTTATTTTGATTATATTGCAGGCAATTTATAGTGTGATTACTGATTATCTTTGAACATATTTTTGTAAGATTTCTTTCACCTGCAAGTGCAGAATTTTAAAGCGGTAGATAAGGCCTGTGTAAAATCAGTCATGGTGACTAAAATCTAGTGATTTGTTACCTACGCAGCAGCTGGCACACAGACAATTTAAAAGCTCAAGCTAGAAAGTCCCCCTCCTGCCAAAAAGTGTTGCCAGCAACATTTCATTATTTGTTTGTTTTCTGATCAATAAAATCTATTAGCAGACAAGCTTTTGCAGCTTCCAGAACATCAATACAACTAGTTTAACTTCAGATACTGGTTGACTTCAGATGTCAAAGCTCCCACAGTTGTTGAGAGTCAGGCATTAAAAGAACAGATACAATCCTAAGCCCAAGTGTTAACAAAGCCTGTTGGCATCCCAGAGGAGATTAGGTTGCTGATCTTGTAAGGATCAGCTACTTACTTAGTGATGTTTACACTGACATTGATGTAGTGACATCCTGATCTAATTACATGTCAATAAACCGCAGTCCTGATGCCCTTAGAAGATCAGAAGAGGATTACAAGAACTCCACTGCCAATTTCTAAAGCCTAGGAAAGGAAACCTTGTGATTCAATTACCATGAATTCAGTAACTGCAAATCTATTGTTTTACATGGGCCAAATATTTTCATTATTAGACTGTACCATCCCCTTTAAATCCTCCACCTTCAAGTTTTGCAGACCTTCTTCATTCAATTTACTGCTTTAACACACACTTTGGAAACTAGTTTAGATGTCTTTGAGTCTCTCATTTATGACTAGAATTCCTACTTTTATTTGCATCTAAGCACTTTTAAAAGTTTTGCCTTGAATCTTTCTTGGCATGCTGACAAAAGTAACTTCAGCATACTTACCTACATTCCATCTATGTGTGTATGTGCCTGTGCGTTTACCTCTCTAACAGCATCAGAAGTGGATGATCTACACTGGAGTCTCAGAAATGCTGGGATGACTGCTCCTGCGCAAGGAAGGGCAGAGTTATCATCCTAAAGGTGGCAAAAGGCAATTTTGCCTGAGCTGCTAGGAAAATTCACTAGAGTTTTGCTGTAACTGTGAGGAAGATTCATGTCTGTAGTACAAATATCAGCAGTACTACGTGTCACCGTAGATACACCCCAACGACCAGTAGATGTTTAAAAGCTTGATTGAATCTTCCTCACCCACAGATGGGATATTGTTTATAGTCTCTCTAGAAAAAGTAAGCGTCTATTTTATCAGTGAGGTGCTTCTACCCAGGCAAAACACAACAACACAGTTATCTCCCAATGTGAGGTGCCCACAAGTGCTCTGCACTACTCCACACAAGATGTTTTGCCTGCTTCATTTCTCAGGCACTGAGAGAGCAGGGAGAACAGGACAGGATGGGGAGCCTAGGCGGTTTGTACAATTAATCTTCCTAGAGTTTTGAATACTATTTCTGTTTGAAAAAGAATAAATCACATTGTGTGCAGTGCTCTGTGTTGTGGGGGTGAGCTAGATGACTCCAACCTTAAATTATTCTGTGATTCTATGTCAAGTGGTGAAATCTATATAAAAATACATACTTGTTTTCTCCTGTTCCTCCAGCTTTCTCTGGTCTTTTATTTCATCATTTTATTCACTCTTCAAGTAAAATACTAGTGATGTATAAAGCTTTCATTATGATATCCAAAGGCGCACTACTGTTTCATATTACTGGAAAGGACACAGTCTTCAAGAGCAGTTGAGTAACTTACAAGTCTAAGGCCCACTTTTAAAAATGACTTATGCTCTTTGAAAGTCAATGCTGTAGTGCCTTTCCATGGGAGATGACAGCTTTCAAACATTTCCTCCAATGCAACAAATTGAAAATAAAGGAGTTTAATAGTAAGCTTTTGAACGATGAAAGCATTTGGGGAGGGGTGGGGGATATAAATGACATTGAAACCCAACTCCCAGAGCGTTTTAGTGGTTTTGAAGACAAATGCGTTTTTACTGAACTAGGTCCTAGCGTGACCTTAACTTGATTTGATATAAAATGTGCTAAGGATAAAAATAAAAAAAAAAAAGAACTGGATTAAACCCTAGTACATTTCAACCAGCCTCACTGGATTTACACCAGGGATAACCATGGTTATTTCCACATATGTGAAATAGGTTCTTTCCACACATACTTCCCTCCTGCATACCTACAGCCCACTCTATAATAGTGGTAATAACACCAAGCACTTAATGCATTCATCTGCAAAGCTCTTTGCAAATGCTACCTAATAGGAGACACTCTCATTAAAAGAAAACAGCAAATTTCTTGGAAGAACAGTTAGATTTGGTTGCACATCAGATGAGCTTTTATAAAATCAGTATTCAAAATTCACAAAACAGTGAAAAGTGAAAATATTTTGCTGCAAGCATATCTAGATTTCCTTACTGCAGAATAATGACAGTACAAAATACCTCTTGTGAAGAGAACTACATGTCTCCCTGACCACAAAGCCCTGTTTGATGCTACGGGATACTAAGCTATGTGCCCTTACATCAACAACGTGTACAAGCTTTCATTCACACTACAGCATAGGCACCTTCATTCTTCTAGGCAACATTTGCACCATTCCACCTTAATTAGTCAGAGCAACTGCTCTGATTACTCCCTGAAGTCTCCTGATTTGTAGGATTTTATTGTTTGATTGTTTTACTTTTTTTTAAAAGAATCTTCAGGAACTTAGGCTCCTAGAAGCAACAGTTCTGAATCACACTTTAACTAGTGAACTAGGTGATGCGAATATCTGCTTTTCTCTAAGCATTTGCTCCTCTGAAGCCAGTTAGCTACTGCAGGCTTTCCTGAGAGCCACAGGGTCAAAACTGGTGGGGATCATGGACCAAGAGCTGTTCTAGACTGTAAAAACAGAGAGGAGTTGGTGGAAAGCTTGTTTGTGTTCAGTCAGAAAACGGTAGCACAGAAAGAATAACAGCATAGTAATTAATCTGTACTTCATTCACTAACTGAACAGCAACAAGAACTATGAAAACCATTTCCAGCGTATCTGTTTCAAGTGAAAAATATGAACAAAAATACCTGCTTAATTAAAGGAAAAAAAGAAGAAAAATATAACCCAGAAAAAAAATATTGTACTGAACATTTAACTTTTGATGTTTGTCATCCTCAGTATCAAAAGAAATTAAGTACACACACACAAATCTAGTAGAAAAAAAAAAAAAAAAAGGAAAAAGAAAAGAAAGCCATTTATGTAGTTAGGTGGTTAGGTGTTAGACTGCAGAAGCAGAAAAATTGCTTCCAATAAATACTTCTTAATGCCAGGCAAAGATCATAGTGAATACCTACAACAGTATCATTGGAAAATGTTACCTAACTGATGATAGGGTCTCTAGCTACAGAACATTGCTCCTCAAAAAGCAGCATACAGCCATAAAACACTCTCCAATGGGAGACTAGCCCTGTAAGTGAACCCAAGGAGGGGTGGACTCTGGTCCTCCCAGTTCTAGTCTCATGGGAATCTCAGGTGAATTGTTTGCACCTGTGCTCACTGGGCCAGCTACCCACTTCACCAGGTGTTCAATCACCAGTTCAGATCTGACATAACAGTTCCCTTACACAGGGAAAGTACTAGCAAAAAACAAACCAACAAGCTAAATAAATAAAATCCTCTTCTTATATGCTGTAGTATACATTGCATTTAGTTCTGTGTGACCATGTAAACATTGTTCAGCCACACAGAATTCTCCTTAATATCCCCTGTCTCAGCTCAGTAGAAGGATGGTAACATGGGGCTGTAGTTTTCCCATTTCTTCCTGTCTTTATAGAATCTATGGTTTCTTGAAGTTAACATTTATCTTCTGGAGGGGTTTTCCCATGAAGAAAGGGAGCTAAGTTACCAGTCTATCTTTTCTCAGACACACAGATTAAATGTTCAATGGATATGTTTTATTATCATCTGCATCAATCTAATTAGCTTCACCCTCTGCCACAGTTAAGTAAGAAGCTGTAACGTATACGTGAAGAACATCAATGGGAAGGAAGCGTAATGGTGATGGAGACTACATCAAAAAAGGAACGTCATTTAAAAGGCTAATAAACTGCATTAAGCTCAGAAGCTGAACCCTGATATAAATTCTGGGCTCAGTATATCCATTTGTCTAATTTCCTTGCTTCCGAAATTAAGCATTATATAAATGTGTCATAGTGCTCCAGTTGTTCATCTCTTAAGAAATGAAAAGCTCTGAGTCTCATTCTGCATATTTAAAGAAAAATAAATTGCAATCGAGAGATATAGCGCTGACTAAAATGGGATTCAATGTTTATTTAAAGTGGGTCTGCTTTCACTGAGACATGGGCAGCGTTAGGATATAGACTGCAAAATTCCCATCTTCTCCAGTACAGTGCGAACACAACATTTCATTACAAGAGTATAGTGCAAAATAAATTTGTGTACCCTTTGTACAGGTGTTGCTTTGGTCATTTTTTAACTGTATAGATTTGGTTTGCTCTGTAAGATCATAAATGTTTATAGGCTTTTTCTCTATTCTGCGACTCTGTGATTGTATGTTACAGGATATTACATGTAGCTGCTAGCCAAAGCCAAAATAGTAGACTTTTCTGTAAGTACTGGGAACCAGAAGGCCACTACTGTCAGTTCATGCACACAATGTCACAATACTTTCTAGAATGTGAGATTTGCAGCATTTGAAAAAATAAAAAATTAAAAATAAAAATCACAGATTTCAATTAGTTTCTGTACTGTTGTGATTTACCACACTTATTCTACTAAACCACCTTCCATCAACACAAGATATCATGCTTGTTAGCCTTGTCTTCCTTGGCTGTACGATGAGCTATGCTGTGTGGATGCTTTGGAAGTGTAAGGAGTCATGATGCTTCAGAAGGAGCTGTAGAGTAGCTCTCTGGATGATACTGTTGCATGTTGTAGGGTGAGTAGCAAACTGAATGGATAAGGCAACAGCCTCTGGCTGCACCTTTATCCCTTGTTTCTTCCTCATTTCCTCCATGCACACTCCTCACTCCCACACCTTTCACTCAACAACTTTGAGAGGCCTTTGTTGAAATGCATCGCTTCAGCATTTGTTGTTTTTAAATCACTCTCCAGTGTATAATGTATGCTACTCTGAGAGCCAAAAATAAGAAATGCTGTTTTATCACCTCACAGCTTTCTCTGAAGTTAACAAAGTTCTGTAGAAATTAAATTACAACACTTAATACAAACTATATTGAAGTTAATAGATTTTGTTTAACTATAAAGGTACCAAAGATAGAGTCGCAGACAATGGTGTCAATATTTCCTGACTCTTACCTACACTCTGGAGTTTCAGGGAAATTTCTTGGCTTCACAGGCTGCCTTTGGCTCTCCTTGCAGTGTTGCACTTACCCACACTGACACTGGGAACCCTGGTCTCCAGCAGAGACATTTCACTATGAAGGGTCATGGGCAATTGACTAAGCGCAGGTTTCAGTTCAACACAGAAGAGCTGTGATTTTTTGTATCTGGTCTTCAGGTCTCCAAAGCTCAGGAGGATGCCAGCAATCCCAAACAAAGTTCTTTGCCCAAAAAAGGAGCAGCAAAGAAGAAAGACAAAAAAGAGCAATTACAAGGGTTAAAGTAGGAGGTTATGAAAAGAGGGTTAAAAATCAGTTGTTATTGGCTGTTTCAGTGGGTGCTACTAGAGGTCATAACTTGCTGTGGGGAAAAAAATGTTGTTTTTGTGTAACAACAAGATATTACTACACTAAAGATATCTGAAGAGGTGCCATGGAGCTCTGACACAAGATAAATTCCTGCTTGCAGAAATGAACCTGCACCTGCATTTTTGAGTAACATCAGGAGATGTACTCACACCAACCGGTTCTGCATTTTGAATGATAGCCAGAGAGAAAGGTTAACTATAGCAAGCTATCACAGCATATCATAGTAGGTAAAAATCAAACAAGAATGGGAGGAGAACAGGGAGGGGATAATCAAGCAGTAATCAAGGGGCAGGATATCCAATTAAGTGAATTAGAATCATCATATAGGCTGTAAACCCCAGAGCACTCAACCAGTGAGGAAATAGAGAAGGTAGCTTGCACTGGGAAGGAGGAAATTTAAACTGTTCTGTCTCTCTGGGCCCACGCATCTTGTTCTTAAGGTAGCTTGCTCTTGCAAAAACTGTTAAATAAACTGTGAATCATAGTGAATCCTGCTTGAGCCTGAACTATTGAACCCGAGAATTTCCCACATTGCTTGTAAGCTTCTCTACAAGATGCTGAACTTTAGATATTGCATATCCCTGGAGGTTGATCCAACAGCAGAAGACTTTCCCTGGTGTCAGAATCCTGGCCATCATTTTGATTTCACTCACAGCTAAGGTCAGTAGGTTCTCTGCAAAACTGGTGCAGGAGTAAATAAGAAAATCTAGTATGTAGCTCCTTAGCGATAGTTACAATTAAATATAAGATAAACAAGGAATCATTTCAAATACTACAGCTCTTGTTTTTATTGCTTAATCATTAGCTCCCATCATAGCATTTTTGGAATGATTGCAGGAAGTTTTATCCAAAATTAATTCTGAATGCATTCTGGGGACAATTTAGTCTAGAAACTATTTCCAGTAAAACTGCACTACCTTTGGCTCCTGTTCTGTATTTTCTTCCAACTGTATCTCATTTGGTTTTGCATCCTGCAGCTCAGCACCCTCATGTACCTTTGTGTTACATCCTGAGGCATGCCTTTGTGGATTACAAGTTATCTAGAATTATTAGAAAAGACAAAGGAGATACAAGGGTTTCTAAATGCAGAGGGGGATTTTGGAATAACTGAGTGTAACGAAGAGATCAACTGAGCTGTTCCATCAGAATGAAGATGTTGGGAGCCTAACAGAGAAAACTGAGCAGGCCACCAATCTTCGCTGAACTAGCGGTATTGTGCTGCACAGCCAAAAACAGTGTGCATGAAGAAATGTAAGGAGCAGCCCCAACGGCTTCATGGTGATCATTCATTTATGTGGATTTACACAAGCCAGTAGGATTCTCCGCTAGTTCATAACCCTTGCACAGCTGCACAAGACTTCCACAGTGTGCCTAAAAACTAGAATGGTTTCTGTTGCCAAGCCTCACTTTAATATTCTCAATTCATCCAAGCAGAAATTCAGAAAGTGGCTTCATAGAGACCTAGAGATAGAATTGTAGCTTTTCCCATAGTCTGGAAAGAAAAAAGATGTTTCAAGAGGATAAGTCAGTTCACTTATGATCTGAATTGGTTTCTGAGCTGTATATTTACCTCCACTGCTTAAGAAGGAACACTGTCCTAGATTAGCTATGTCAGCTAAGTAGTAAATTTAAATAGGATGAAAACGGAAAAAAAAAAACAACAAACAAGGATAGTCACCTGTATTAAGCATCTGGACCAATATTTTAGCTCATCTTATCGCAACAAACTAATAGTACAAAGGAATGTGCACATCTTTACAGAGCCTTCTTTCATAGCATCTTCCTGCACAGGAGGATGGAATGTTTTGTACTGCTGCCCAGAAAAGAAAAAAACTGTTTGCTAAATTAATAATTGCAGTCAACAGAGGGAAATTGCCGAGAATAGCAGAGGTAGAGGTTTCATAATGGCAAAAGGCCACAGTCTTATTTAAATGAAAGATAATCTAAAAAAAAAACAAACACCAGTGTCAATGATTGTACCAAAAAAATCTCCAAAATATTTTCTTTGCATAAAACCTCTGAGTTTGACAGAACTGCAAGCCTTTGAGATTGCAGTGCATAAGACTGAGCAATAGAAGCATCTTACCATTAAATCCCATGTCCCAAGAAAAAGAAGAAAAGAGAAAACAAAACAAAACATAGTATCCAGAGTGATTACCCTAAAAGAAGAAGAAGCAATGGAAAACAGTCTGGGAAAAGAGGTTTTTCAAAAGCTAAGGACATACTGCACTGTGGTCATTTACTGACAATTAAGGCATTGTCTCTGCAGCAACAAAGAGAACATGAATTTTCTCAAGCAAGAACAGACCTGTTTACTCCTTTTCTTACTCACAGTCTACTTTTGCTTGTGATTTGTATACTTTTTTAAGGCTCAATATTTACAAAAAGACTGCAAAATTAAAAGAGATCCCACAGTTATAGAAGACAACATAATTATAAGGGTCAACTTGATCAGACATATAATCTTCAGAAACCTGCAGGTTTGCCTAATAAAATATTTATATCATTCACTGTTGGACACCAAGTGAGAGCAATGGAAATGAATTCCTTAGGTGTAACTTTTCAGCACATGTGAAAATGTCAAAGAAATGTCGTATATGGGAAGATTTGAAGAGGAAGCCAGTATTTCTCTCTTTTTCTTCCTTACGTGACATAACTGCAAATTATGTTAGCACTCTCTTTGAGGCACATTGACTTATTTCATATTTTACTGTCAAAGGATTTTTCTTTTTATACTCAGTATATTTGCAGTTGATCATAAATTTGTGTAAAACAAGTAAGTCAATAGAAGTTCAAGATCCATGTACATATTCTCAGCTAAAAATCAAACCTTGATGTACTCCATGATAACCATTTATGCAACCATAGCACAGACACAACATCAGAATAACAGAATTTACACAATCATAGAATCATAGAATGGCCTGGGTTGAAAAAAACCACAATGATCATACAGTTTCAACTGCCCTGCTATGTGCAGGGTTGCCAGACCAGGCTGCCCAGAGCCACATCCAGCCTGGCCTTGAATGCCTCCATGGATGGGTCCTTGAGCAATCTGTTCGAGTGCATCTCCACCCTCTGTATGAAAAACTTCCTCCTAAACCTCCTCTAACCTAAACCTCCCCTGTCTTAGTTTAAAACCATTCCCCCTTGTAGTGAAATAATAGCAAACTACTTTCAAATTTAGATTTTTAATTTAGTAATGTATACATCTTAAAACACTCTGAGACTAACCAAAACTAGAAGGACACTTAGATGGAAGAACAGAAAGACAAAAATTACAAGACAGGGGAGGAAAGATGTAAAGACAGATGTTGGCGTTCTGGGTGTTTCAGTATCAAGCCAAGATCTGAGAGTCAATCCTTCTTAGGAAAAAGCAAAGAAGAAAAGATCAAATTCCTGTGACTCTGGTTAGAAGCTATTTCTAAAAACAGTGTGACAGGAACAAAAGACAAAGTTATAAGATTGCAGTGAAAGCACTTGCTGCAATATCTAGCACAGCTGCTCCTGTTGTCTTGCAGTATTGTTATGGCACTTCTGGCAAACAGAGGCCTCTGGGTGCACTGTTCATTTAGCATGTGCTAGCAGAAAGCCAACTTGGGGCTCTACTTTCAAAAAGCTGGAGTTCCAAGTACATGAAATGTATTGGAAGAAAGTACAATGAGGTCAGTGAAAGGAGCAGTTGACAGAAAATGACGGTCATTGTGAAGTAGAGCAATAAAACACAAGAGTCACTTAAAAAGTGATGTTCAAGTTATAATCATTTTAAAGACTGAGGGCAGGAGCTTGGTTTTCCATGGAGACATCACAAGTCAGGTGAGTGATGCATGGTAAAAAGAAAAGGTGCTTCTGAATGAGCTAAATAAGCAGGTGTTTGGATGAAGAGGTGAAGATTTCATAGGTGGATGAAGCAATTTTCCCCTTCTGCACAGCAATGCTATGAATGGTGTGGTAACACAACTGATGTCAGAGACAAATCTTGTACATCTTCACACTGCCTCTTTCACATTTGTGTGCTTGTTCTAGAGTACCACGAAGCGGATTCGAATCCAGGCATGAAGCCTCACAGAAGTCTCCTTTGTAACCTTCTGTTTTGTGCAGAAACAGAAGAAAGCAATCAGCAATGAGAAAAGAGAGAATCAGCTAGCTCAGAGCCTAACAAGTGTCACTGCTGAGCCTCCTTCTGGGTGGTGGAATTATCCTTGGCACTTCTCTTCTGGTATGTCTCAACATATAATTGCAAATTAATTACCATGTGACAATAAACAAACAGCTACAGTACACAGCATATTTACTGTACACAGCTTCATTCCATCTCTCTGGTACTTCAAACAGGTGTTCAGTGTTACCTACAGCTAGAATTGGGGCTACAAATCAGCATGAGATTCATCAAAACGAATCCCTGCCACTTCACACTATTACTCCAGCAGATATAATTCATACTGCTCAGCAGTGGAAGCATTATATGCACCTTCCCCCAGCCTCTTTCTCCCTCCTTGCAAAAATGTCAAGAGAGACAGAGAGAGAATATCGAAGGAGATCCTGAGTGTCAATGAAATATCCCACAGTGCTGAAGGCAGAGAAAACATTGGCAAGCTGCTTTAATAAGGAAACACTAATGTGCCATATCCAGGCTCTGGGAAGAGGAACCAAAACTATGGGGTGATGATAAAGGAGGGTAAAGGTAGATTATATATGATGGATATAATATTTAGGTATAAAAACTTGAGAACCATGAAATGCCTGAGGATAAAACTTTACCTTTATCACTACCAAATTCATTATAAGGAAGTTAGGAGGTAGGAGAGAGCTTTTTAAGAACAAACTGTTTGAAAATAAATTATGGAAATAGTATTATTACCATAGTATTTTTTTATTTTAACAGATGATTGAGACATATTAATGTTGTGCTAGTCCAGATTTAGGAAGTATTCCATACTGACTTGCACCTGGGGACTGTTATGTAGTCATGTCGCATCTGCAGGAAGTATGGATAGAGGTCAAAAAGGGAAAAATGCATCCAGATGTCCCAGAGCCTTGCAGGAGCTTAATTCAGCATAGTGTTATTTTTAGCTGTTGTAAGGAACTTGCATGTGAGTTTGCAGATCTGATCATTCAGATACCATCTGAAATGCCTGACCTACTATGACAGACTTGTGCTTGACATTTGGTTGCTGTCACTTCCAACTACACTTCTGCAATGTCTGGAACAGCTCTATCTCAAAGAGCCATGGAGACAATTTCTTATGTACACACACGAGATTTTCTTTACCCTTAAGAAAACTTTGCTTAGAGATCTCAATAAGTGAGACTCGTCTGCTAAGTCTACCTCTCCCAAAAAAGACATTGAGAAGGCTGTGGGATCTCTACAAGTCTGGGCTCCTGCAGTTTCTAGGGTTCTCACCAATCTTACGTCAATCCTACAGATGCTTTAGACTGCTGTGCCGCTCCTGCCTTTTTCTCTCAGACAAGAAAAGTGATAACAATCCAATTCATACTGGTTTCAATGCCACTGTAGCCTATCCTCTCATTTCTATAATATTAAATCCCACTTTTATGATAGTTTAATATCCTTTTACATTTTCAAAGTGAGTAGTAGCATCCTCACAGTAAGAATAGGTTCAAGTCATTCATGCTGTTCCCTGTAGCCCCTTTAAATCTAATACTGGTATCACACATAGGTGCCTAAGTGAGCTGTAGTGGAGCCCTGTTTCTTTTCCAGGCTGTCCAGAAAGCATGCAATGATTTTGATTTGCCCAGACTACCTATTTTAGTGTCACTATTCCTTAGCACAAGTAAATGATACAGCTACAAGGCAGCAGATTTCCAGCTTCTTGCAAAAACAACATGAGATCATCACAGGAGACCTTGAGTGTCAATAAGTATCCAGCAGTAGTGAAAACAGGGAAGAGGGTGACAAGCTGTCTGGTCTGGGCCTTGGACCTTCTATTGTACATCTTGTCAATGCAAGATGACTTCAGTGTTAGCAGCAATATCGCTGTGTATATATAGACTGAAGCTGTGCATGGACAAATGAGTATTGTTAATCTGCATATGGCTAGAAGAGCAATGCTTTTCTTTCGGAGGTAGCTCCACTAAGTGATAGTCAGTTTAAGTTTAGTAAAATGTGTTATATGCAGCTATGCTTTAAGTACTAAAGGGAGCTTATGAGTTTATTTTTACAATTCTGCAATGTCATCCTTAGATTCTACTGCTGACTGTGGGCTGATGGAAAAGTTTGATCCAAGACATTCAAGCCTGCATACTTAAAGTTACCCTTACCCTACAGCTAAAGTACCTAGAGTTAAATGGTTTGATTTTCATATGTGCTGAGCACTCAAAGATGTATCAAATACCAGTAGAAGTGAGCATTCATGTGCACACAGTAAACTGGTTGTAAACACACTGTGAATGCAGACTGCAGCACTCCTGGCACGTCAGAGATGGAACTAGGTGTGGTGAGATTTATAGCAGCCACAGGAATGACAGAGGGAACCTGGCTGCCTCTTGCCCTCTCCAGTAATCAGTCCATTCAGAAGGACAAAAACAAATTTATAGCATTTTCGGTCCACGATGTGGTATTCATGTTTATGTAGCATGTTTGTTTTAGCCAATTGCCATATCATTCTGTCAATGGATTGTATTAGGGCTTCTGTACACCATGAAATGTGATTGTGACGTTGACATGTTCAAGTATTACAGCAAGGAATTCCCAAGGAACTTTGCCTGTGGTCTCAAACACTCTGTTTCAGTATCAACATTTTGAGCAATCGTGAGGTTTCCATAAAACCAACAGAAACTGGACGTGCAATTTCCTCTTAATTATTTGAAAAGTTCCGTGAGAATACAGACTCCATGCCATTCCCTCAGGCCCTGTTGCTGTCACACATCTCAGTGCTGCCCCTCTGCTCCCTGTGAGGAGCTGCAAGTGCCATCAGGCCTCCCCTCAGCTCCTCTGCCCTGTGCTGAGCAAACCAAGTGATTATCTGATAAACATAAGCACCAAAATGAAACTCTTGTGAGTTTCAGCAAAACAGCAGTTTGCAGATCTTTTTATTTTGAGGAGGAAAACAAATGTACATATCAACTTATGATCCTTTCCCTCCGATGTTCCTATGCTCTTGGATGCACAAATCTAAATTATCATACGCATAAACTTGAACTAGCTCCTGTACAAAAATACTTTCTAAAAAGATTTAAAGTATCTTCACAAATGGAGTCTGAGCAAGAGCGTGACTTGAACAAAAAGTTCCTGCTGATTATTTTTCTCTTGAGAAGGGAAGACTGTCTCTTGCATACACAAAAACATGATACTCAACTTCTTCAAACATATTACAGAAAGAAAAACAATTTTAACTATTCATTTCAATTATATTCTGCAGCGTAGGATAAATTGTAGTGTCTGGAGCTATGCAGCCTTAAGGCTCTTGAGTGGAAAGCAGAAATAAATGAAGTTTCAGAATAAAATGTTCATCACAACTATCTCAAGCCTGACACAAGAAAAGCAGCTTCTCCTATTACTACAAGTCAATACATAGCAGTACAATATAAGTGTCTTCCATTTTCCCCTATTTCACGCTAGATTTGTCTGATAGATGAGTGTACTTAAGTAAATAGCACATGCAATTTTAATAGGACAGGTGCTCTGAATGTACAGGGAAGGTCATTCCTATTATTTCAATTAACAGCATAAGCTACAAAAACACATGAGGGTGAATTAATTTAAAGCTTCAATTTAATGCTACTAGTAAGGACATCCTTAGGCCTCTTGGTTGTCTTGACAACTCCTGCATCCCAGCCAGCAGAAGCCAATCTCTGCTGTTCCCCTTCTCAGCATACAAACAGTTCAGATAGTACATTAGCAAAGAATATGATGCCCATGTAAATGTTGAAATATTTTTGTTGCCATAGAGATAAGAAGAATGGCAAAAATACAGAAGCACTTGACATACTCCAAGGCAGACTTTTAATTAAAAAAGCCTCAAATGACAATGCCAAGATGGCTGAACATACCATAGTGCTTTTATGCTAACCTACAGCACACAAAATCTGTGTCCAAATAATATTCTTGCAGGTGGAGAGGTCTAAGAATCACAGATAAATGGTACATGAAGGGTCTTAGGATATTCAAGAGATTAAATAATCATTTTTTTAATTAACCATTTTAAAATGACACGTTGAAAAACAGTGAGCAGTTCATAACATTTCTGTGATTTTAAATATGTTCAGAGAAACAGCACAATTTTTCATTAAAAAAATTTCCAAGCAAGGAAACAGCAATATCTAAAGTGTTTTAATTAAAGCAATGCTACCACTGTTAGTATTGCAACTGATGTGACAAGGCAAACCAGTCTCACAGTCAGTGAGGATCAGTATTCCAGTTCTACTTCTATCTGAAATGTACATTTAGTTCCACATCCACACTTGCACTTGTGTGAGAAGAAGTCACACCGGAGTCAGATGAGTCACTGCAAGTAATCAGTTCAGCATCTGCATTTCAAACATGCTTAGAGTGACTTAAATTCAGCAAGCTTTTACCTGATGAGACAAAAAACTAGGACTGATAAGGGTAATACATTTCCACCATATTCGGTGGCTACTTGTACTCCTCTCCAGTTCTGCTAACACCTTCCAAATATTTGACTGTGCAGACAAGGAAAAAGTATCATATCATAGTATCATAGTATCGTGCGAGTTGGAAGGGACCTTAGAGATCATCGAGTCCAACTCCCAGGTTTCGAGCCCTCTGTGTAGCGAAGCGGCACTTCTACCCCCTGCTCCACAGGGGGGATTCGAACCCAGGCCCTTCGGTGCCGCAAGCAGCACTTTATACCACTGCGCCACCGGGGGAGGAAGTGAGGAAGAAGGCTGCTCTGATGGATCCTCATCAAAATAGGAATCATTCTGACATGTTATTAATAGACATGGAATCCAAAGGAGTTAGAAAAATATGTGCTTAATTAATTCTGCTGCCATTTTTTTTAATAGAGACATTTGACTTCAAACTTGCCATAAAGATGTCTTATTTACACTTGAAAATGTTGGCCTGAATTCAAACGAATATTTTATGTGTTTAGTTTAAGAATAGAATCCGTGCATTTGGGGTGGGGTTTTTCAGAGTATAAGTACAAATTTCAGAGATTTTTAGTAAAAGTCAGCAAATCCTACAAGCCATGGGACAGACCTGGCAAATTTTCTCCCAACCTCACTTTAAGGAAGCTGAAGCTGAGGAGGTGGCAGGGCTCTGCAATTCCACCTTTTCCAAGAAGTCTGTCCTCTATTTCCAGATATCTCAAAAGAATTATTTGATCTTAAGGGAAGAGTAAATTACAAAGAAATGTTTCTCAGCCACTTCTCTATATTTCTTTACTGAAGAATTTCTGACAGTCTCAAAAACCTATTGACTGGAGTACAACACAAAGTAAAAGAAACATGCTCTTCTCAATATATTCTTTCTGTACATCCCACAGGGTAATTCTCATGGTGTATTTCACTGACTGCCATTTTCAGAAACCCTATTTGCTTGGATAAGCCATTTTCTGACATAAAAGCATGAAAAATGCTGTATTCATTTTTTTTTTTTATTTTTTTTTTAAATGCTCTCTGTTAAATGCATTCCAATATTAGTATTAGCTAACACTTTTTAGCTGTGTCTACTGTAGCTCAATCCTTGAGCCCTTCTATCAATATTCTCCTGTTACACCACTCTTTAGCTATTGTATCCCAACAAGCCATGTTAACCATACTCCTCATCCTTACTCACAGCATCTGGCCTACAGTTTTACTGTTCAACACTTACATGTGTATGAATATTGGAGAGAGGATGCGTAGAAGCCGAACAATGTTTATGCTGCACTTCTGCAAATTAACATGTAGATCTTTAAATGAGGAATGTGATGCCAGGTACAAATGCTTAATGCATCTCTGAATATCCATTTTAGCTTGGCATTCACATGAAAAGCCACTTAGAATTGTTATGCTTCAGTAATTCCCAATCAACTTACTGACAAAAAGATGGGTTAACAGGTCTAATTGGTCTTTCCATTTCTAATACCAGTAATGTGATGAACAGATTGTTCATAGCAATAATAATCAGTACAGTATTTATGACCAATCTCTCAATATGTTTGTATTAAGAGAGCCTAAAAATTGTTTTGAAAGGATATGTGTGGAGAGAGGAGAGCTAGTGGTATTAATAAAAAAATAAATTAAAAAATCCAGAACTAGTAAGACTGTTTCCTTCTCATGTTTGTGTAGGAATTTGAAAGCTCAAACATATTTTTGAGCAAAATAAAAGGGTGTGAAGGCTTCAACAAACTTCTCTGAGAGTCTTTTAGTAAATGGTTCTTGCAATAGAAAAAATTGTATTGTCTGCATAAGAAT
Source organism: Excalfactoria chinensis (assembly GCF_039878825.1). Taxonomy (NCBI): domain Eukaryota; kingdom Metazoa; phylum Chordata; class Aves; order Galliformes; family Phasianidae; genus Excalfactoria; species Excalfactoria chinensis. The sequence continues at coordinate 132,082,822 of NC_092825.1, read as the reverse complement.
TTAATTAAGAATCTCATTGTATTATTTCTTTCTTTTAATGATATCAGTGGTTTCTGGAATATGTGAAAATCTATGGTGGTGGAAGCCTAAAGGCTAACAGCAGTCTAGATGCTCACACAGAATCTATACCTTTCACAATAGAACTAAATAAAAAATGCTCAAGGACCTTGAAACATGTGACACCAAGCTGGGAGGTGGTGTCAATCTGCCCAAGGGTAGGGAGGCCCTTCAGAAGGATCTAGATAAGCTGGATCGCTGTGCTGAGGTGAATGGGATGAGGTTCAACAAGCCAAGTGCTGGGTCCTGCACTTTGGCCACAATAACCCCATGCAGCGCTACAGGCTTGGGGCTGAGTGGCTGGATGACTGTGAGGAGGAAAGGGACCTGGGGGTGTTGGTTGATGCTCAGCTGAACATGAGCCAACAGTGTGCCCAGGTGGCCAAGAAGGCCAGTGCCATCCTGGCTTGCATTAGAAATAGTGCGGTCAGCAGGAGAAGGGAAGGTAATCATCCCTCTGTACTCAGCACTGGTGAGGCCGCATCTTGAGTACTGTGTTCAGTTTTGGGCCCCTCACTACAAGAAAGACATGGTTTGTGCCCAGAGAATGGCATTGAAAGTGGTGATGGGTCTGTAGCACAAGTCTTATGAGGAGCAGCTGAGGGAGCTGGGATTGTTTAGCCTGGAGAAGAGGAGGCTCAGGGGAGACCTCATTGCACTCTACAACTTCCTGAAGGGAGGTTGTGATGAGGAGGGGTTTGGCCCAATCAACAAGACCCGAGGAAATGACTGCAAGTTGTACAAGAGGTTTAGATTAGACATAAGGAAAAACTTTTTCTCTCAGAGGGTGGTCAGTCACTGGAATGGCTGCCCAGGGAGGTGGTGGAGTCACCATCCCTGGCAGTGTTCAAGAGGCATCTGGATGGGAGCTACAGGATATGGTTTAGTGGCTTGTGGTAGCAATGGTGATGGGAGGATGATTGGACTAGATGATCTTGTAGGTCCTTTCCAACCTTGTGATTCTATGATTCTATGAAAACAAATATTCTATACTGTAAATAATGAAATTGTGTACAAAGTAATTGATGGGTTAATGCTCCACCATGATGCAGAACTTAGAAAAGAATAATCCTACCACACCATTTTAAATAAACTCTGTTATTCCATATTAAAGCAGAATTTTGCAAGGTGATTCAAGATAGTCTCTGTTTTGATTAGGGAGTAGATAGCAAAACTATCATCTTCTGTTTTTGATACTTTGCTGTATTTGCTAATGCCAAGCATTTCCCTCATAAATTTCAAATATCACGTAGTTTGTCATTCCCACCCTTCTTCCAGGTGGTGGTTGTGTTTGGAAGATCAAATTCATTTTGTCTCTGCCTTCATCCCCTTGCCATAATTTTTCTTAAAGCTGCATTTATCTTGCTAGCATTCAAAGTACCTATCTCAGCAGGTCACATCTAAAGCCAAGATACCTTCCTTACTTCATAATATACTTGGAGCTTCTTATTCATTTCTAACTGTCCTTTCACTCCTCTACAAGCACTTCAACTGGCAGTTTATAGGGAGAGGTAATATCATTTATTAGTCTGACACATATAGGGGAAAAAAATAAGATATCTCCATGCCCATAAGCGATTTCTCAGGTCATTCTGACATATTAATACTCAAAATTTCTTTTTTTCCCAGAACTGCACTCTCTGCCCTAATTTATATCCTGAAAGAAATCAGTAAGATTTGAGATAAACCACAGTTCTGTTTCCTATGCCCCACCCAGCTCTCTAGTAAAGTATCTGATGCCTTGCCATCCAACTAAAGAAGTCTCCTGAAAACCAGTATATTTCAGAAAATAGACTGTGGGCAGCACCTACAGAACTGACTGGTGGGAACTTGATACTTGTAACTCATAAACAGAGTTCTAGAAGCAGGGATCCTGCTGTTTGGAATTGGGGAGTACAGGATTAATGGTCTGCTCAGAAGGCTACAGTATAATGAAGAGAATGACAGGGAAGGGATATATTTGAGGAAAAAGCAGAAAAGTACTGGTGTCTGTGTTTGTGCAATCCTGGAGTATATTCAAAGGGTTTACATGCAATACTATGGAAAGATCCTGATTTTCCCCACTGATACACAACTTTCACTATGCCTGAAAACTACCAGAACATTATAGTTTTGTACTGTACATTTGTACTGTACTGTACATTTATGTTAAGATTTGTTTGTTTGTTTGTTTGTTTGTATCAATTAAAAAACTCTTCCCTGCACCCTCCCGTGACTTGGGATCAGAGAAAATAATCTTTGCATTCAGAGATATAATCCCTTCTCTTTTCCTTCTGCCCGTAATAAAGCAATTCTAAAATCATTTATTAACTGTGTGTGGTGTATCTCTGTTTGTTTTGTCTGTAATCTCTGATGACAGGAAGAATGCATGTGGACCAAAGCTTAACCTCCATTTCTGTTGACCTATGTAATTCACAGATGACTTGGCTGCTGATCCCAAATGATACACAAACACATTGTTGTGTGTCTTCATTCTACGGATGATTAGGTGAGAAAGAGAGGGAAAAATGAAGACAAAATTATGATGTCATGCTACTGCAAGTCTATTTGGGACAGCCAGATTGCACACAAGAGTCAAAGACAATTCATTGTGCTGAACTTCTGTCACTCACATAGGTTGTGAAGCAAAGTCCTGTTATATTCTATGCCACACAGATAAGAGGTGGCACTTTACAGGCAGGGATTGCGCATATGCATAGCGAAGTGGGTTTACAGAGTACCTTTAAGAGAGAGCCCTCTGCAGACAATGTGCCACTACATACTTCTAGGAAGAATAAAAGACTCACAGCTGATACAATAGCTTGAGAAATGACTATATGCAAGATCAAAAAAAGCTGAACTCTGTAATGTCATGGAAAGGAAAGCAGAAAAGAGTTGGGTTGATGAGGATGAGGGAAATAAAGGCTTAATCATCCTAGAAGACTGAAAATCATATCATTAGCTGTCTTGTGAATGGCCTAAGTTTGTATCATGTTGTAAGCAATGCTCCTGCCTGCATAGTGCAAACAGAGGTGGCAAAGTTGTGTGTCACCAACGCACACATTGCAAATTCCAAGGTAATTTAACAGGTATTTTTCTGGGTATACACAGTGAGGAATGGTTTAGAGTACCTTTTCTGTAAATGAGGCAGACGTGTTTGTAATCTTTCACTTGCTTTGCCCCCAGATGCTATTTATTATAGAAGCACACATATAATTGTGGAAATGACAACGTGACTCCCAACAGCCTCAACATCTCCAAGAGCCCAGGATGGGGAGAGGCAATTTTCTTCTACCTCCTGCTTCAAAAGTGGCATATCTGGACAATGTTTTCAGAGGTGCCTGGTGATTTTGGTTGATGCACTGATATACTAAAGGACAAATGCCCTGCAATTTCCAAAGAATAAGCTGGTTTAAATAATCAAAAATCTTTTCAAATTTGAGACCATGTGACTTGCCTAAATTGACACTTATGCAGGTGTGTGTGTGTACACCGGGATGAGGGAGGAGGAATTCAAGTATTTATGAGAGGGTGTGTTAGTGCACTCCTGAAATGGATCATGAAAACTGCCAGATTAAAAATAGCAGACTGCTCATCCACCACTCCAAAAAACATTAGACTGCCTCTTTCTTATGTACCCACAGAGCATAGTAGCCGCAAAGTGCTACCTGAGGCATAACACATTATAAATAAGAAAATGAAGCCTATTAAGAAAAATACTTGGACAGAAATAAGGTCACAAAGAAAGTTCCTCAGCTGGTCAAGCAGAAATGGTGGAAGGAAGATAAAGACAGCAAGGCACTTCCTGTAACTCTGCGCATAGGGAGATTGTACTTCATGGATGAATGAAACAGAATGATTTCAACTTCAGTGAAAAAAGACACGTAGGAAGAGACCACAGTACTGAGGAAGAAATCACTGAAAGTTTAGTTTGAATTGAACCATACATTTAACTAAGTAGGAAAACATCACCACCCTTCTCAGACCAAACAAGAAGAGAAGGCTCTGGGGGAACCTTACAAGAAAAAAATAATCTTATATTTCCTCCTAGGTATCTTCTGTGTCACTCCTCTGCAGTCTTGGAAGACAGTTTTAGAAGAGCAATCTTTCTAGTTCTAGCAGGGAAAATAAGAACTATGTATGTTTCCACAAGAGATCATTTAATTTCCTTTAAATTAGTTCTCTCCTATTTCTCATAATCAGGGTCTATGTAAAAGAAAGACCAAAAGAAAAAAAGATACAAAAATGAGATTCTTCATGTGAATATTGAAAAGAATTATTTTTTGCAACTGAAGAAGCTAGTGATCTAGTACATGTCAGCACAGACTGGACAGATATAGTTCTTCATTTGCTTCTTTTCATAGTGCCTTCACTTGTTTTTTGGTACACAGAAAAACAGTTGATAAAGATGAATAAACTAACTCTTGAAGAAACTGAACTGTATCCTGTATTTCCACTTTGCAAAAAGCTAAATCTTTACTTCATTTCATCAAGTTTAATCATTTCAGCTTCATTTTGAAATCTATTTACTGTTCTCTGATATATATTTTTCCATAAATACAAGCACCCATTTTGCACTTCCAATTATATATTCAATCCAAAACACAGTCAGAGGATCTGAATGCAGACACCACTGCTTCCAACAGAAAACCAGTCCCTGAGCCTGAATTAGTGTTTAGAACTATAATGCAGTAATGCTGCTATAAAGTGAACTTAGTCTTAAGAACAAAAATAAAACTGCAATATTATTTTTATATGTAAGTGTACGCAAATCCATACACTGAAAATCACAAAATTAATCATACTTACAACTAAACATTGTTACAGTTGTTGATTAATTTTCATTGGCTCAGGTTGCCCAGTGAATCTGAGGAATGTCCATCCTTGGAGACCCTACTTGAGCAGGGGTGTTGGACCTCTGAAAGTGCCTCCTCACCTCAGTTACACCTGCAGATCCACTAGATTTCAGCCACTGTTCTCATGCCCAATGTTCTTCACCATTTGAAATTCTAAAACTGTGAGATTCAAATCACCATCTAAACATACAGGGCATTTTTCAGTTCCCTTGTTAGGTTACTTCTGGAAGTATCAGCTAAACAATTTTAGAATTGTTGGAAATCCTTATTACTAGAGGAAAACATTTTAAAAAGGATCTGAGATGAGAATAAACTGGAAAATGAATTTGTCCAGAGTGCCTTTCAACTTAGTGCTAGAGCCTGGATTTTCATTGATTTGCTCCAGTATGTTCTCCGTACAGAGCAGGGCAGAGAGTCAGTGTGCCTCAGATTTATATTTTATACTGGTTTTCTATGCAAAAATCAGTCCTTTCAAAAGTTCTCACAGAAGCATTAATTAATAAAAATAACCATATAGAATGTTATCACTCAGAATATTTTTCCATGTAGGCCTGGATCCTTTTAAGATCATAGCAGAATTCCAACACCAGTAACATGAGACTAGGCATTCTGCCCATGAATAAACTCATTAGAGTTAGCATCATTAGACTGCAGTCTATTCTTGTAATTTGAAATTGACTGTTCCTTAACTAGTATTACTGCAGAAATTCTTAAAAAAGATTACTTCATGTTTATCAAATATAACTATCTTCCAGTTTCCACTAGGGGCTTGGGATTATCGCTAATACAGTTAAACTAAGTACAAACACAAATGCCACCCTACCTCAAGTAGAGAGAGATTAACGTATTGGTGTTCATTAAGTCTGCTCTCAAAGGATCATGTCCATTTTTACTGGCACACAGAGGAGCAATGCTGACAAACAAAATGATGTCCTATGAATACCATCAGGAGTTCACCACACCATATCAAGTAATGTGACAACCCAATCCATGGATTAAAAACCAAGATGCTGCTTGTAAGAATAATTTTTAGCTCATTCTGTATATCATTGTATTTCCCAATCTGGCACCGTGAACCATAAATAATCCTATCATTTATTAATTACATTTTCTAACCTAGTCAAGAAGAATCCTGCAGTGTGAAGCAGCAGATCATGAATAAATGGTTCATTGAAAAGCAACTCTTATTGCCAAGTAGTTGTAAATTAGGGTTGTGATAATTACCCACTTTAACCTTTTTAAACAGGTTCCTCTAAAAAGCTCCAGGATGGATGTTTTATTATAACAACTTTGACCTCTTGCACACAGCAACACAATTAGTTTTGCATTATGACAAAAGGATGCGCAGATTAAAAATCTAGTACATTACCGTCTGTTATAAAACATTGAAACAGTAGGTTTGTGTATGTCTGTATAAACATACACACACATATATACATATTCATGCATATCCACAAAATGCTCATCTAGTGTACTAAATAGGGCTAAAAACCAACCAAACAACAACAAAAAAACCACAATAGGTAGCTGAGCTGGAACAGCAATGGTATAGCACAGGTAATACTTTAATAAATAAAAGCTGAGAGCAATGACTTAATAGGAGAATCCCACATGTTACTCTACATCCTAGTGACATACAAGCTGTGATTATTCAACCAGTTACCCAATGGGTGAACATTTGTAAGGGGAAGCAATTGATGCAGAAGAGCTGAAGTTTGCATGCTTCCAGTGATTTTATTTCAGACTGTCTCTGTTCTGTTCCTAAAGGCTAAATTCCCATTAATGTTTGGAATACACTGGGTGACCTCCAAGAATGCATCCTTCAATTTGATTTCATCCAAAAAGAATCAAATTCACATGCTAGGAGACTGCCCTGTGATGTGAACCACAGTGCAGTACACTGGAGATAAATTGTTGCTGGTTTCAATTGCATGCTCCGAAGCCAAACTAAAATGCTAATGTTGATTCCTCTTTGCTAGCAAGACAGGATCACACCCCAGTCATAGCCATGCTGGTGGAAGAAAAGCCTGCATTAAGCCTGAAACTGGATGACGTATATCAGCATGCAGCTATGTGAAATTAACCCCACACTGCTGTGATGGTAATGGGACTATGCACATGGTGAAAGAGCCAGCAGCAGAGAATTTGAAGACTACAGAAAGCTCTTAATGTGCTTTCCTTAGTGGCAGAAATACTCATCACTTTTCCCCATATCATTTACCATAGCAGGATGAAAGGAAATAAAGGAAAGAGAAATGGTGACCATCTGCCCTAGCAAGAGGATTGCTAGCAGTTTCATGTATGACCTTTGATAACGGTGACATTAATTGTTTGCCAGTTAAATGACTGACTTGAAAAGTGTTTTAGTTAGCCTCTCAGAATTCTACAGAGAGGTTAGGAAGTACATTGGGATTACCAGCAAATATTCCTAGCATATAGACTACAGCCATCACAGTAGCAGAATGAAGTTTCCACCACTGAAAACCAGATGAAGATGAATCAGAAATTCCTAAGACAGTCTGAACAGTAAATACTGCAGAGAACAATCCAGTTAACTCCAAAACTATCCTTCCAAAACTCATTTCATTCCGTAGTGACACAAGCCTTTCTGCCACATGGAACATCTCCATCTTGGTCTCTCCCAGTTGTCTTCTGCTTCCCACGTCCCTTTACATTCAAATAATCATGGAATCATAGAATCACAGAATAATCTGAGTTGGAAGGAACCTTTAAAAGTCATCTAGTCCAACTCCTTTACAGTGAACAGGGACATCTACAGCTAAATCAGGTTGTTGAAGAGCCAGTACAATTTGAGTTGTGGACAGCATTCTGGAGATTTCTTACGGGTCTCTTCATTGATCTTTAGTAATTGGGCTTTTCTGGCACTTGCTAAAGTGGTGGGCTTAGCCATCCCCTCCTCCAAGTACATCTAGTTCACCCATTTTATATCTGTATATCATCTCCTTCTTCTAATCTGTTATTTAGTCAAACTGGTATCTGCCAAATTACAGTGTTTTACTGTTAGAGTACTTCAGTACTTTAATGTACAGGAACAGAAATACCATAATCAGTGCACTTGTTCACAGAAGTAATAGGATCAAAATTGTGTGAAAGCACTAAGCTTAACAGTCAGTGAATCACAGAATCATAGAATGGCTTGGGTTGAAAGAGACCTCAAGGTTCATCAAGCTCCAAACCCCTGACACAGGCAGGGCCACCAGTCTCCCCATTTAATACTAGACCAAGCTGCCCAAGGCCCCATCCAACCAGACCCTGAACACCTCCAGGGATGGGGCATCTATAGCCCCTCTGGGCAGTCTGTTCCAGCACCTCATCACTCTCTTGGTAAGAACTTCCCACTGATATCCAACCTAAATCTTCTCTCCTTCAACTTAAAACCATTTCCCCTTATCCTGCTGTTATCTACTCTTTCAAAGAGTTGACTCTCCTCCTGTTTATAGGCTCCAATGAGGCTACAATGAGGTCACCCCTCAGTCTTCTTTTCTTCAGGCTGAACAAGCCCAGCTCCCTCAGCCCATCTTCTTAGGGGAGGTATTCCAGCCCTCTGATCACCTCTGTGGACCCTCTCCAACAGCTCCCTGTCTTTCTTGTACAGGGGTCCCTAGACCTGCAGATGGAAATGCTGAGATGCCTGTTACTGTTTGGGATTGAAATATGGTCCTGCCCCAAATCATGAAAATGTGGCCTGTTTGTAAGCACCCTCCTTCTGGCAATTAAAAATATACTGAAAGTAGGATGTCTTGGGACCATGGCTGGAGTAATATTCCACCCTAGGAGCAAAAGGTAGTTTCCATGGAGAGCTTTGTTTAATCAAGATAAGTACTTTGAAGCATAATTTGCCATCAGTAGATAGTTCCTTCTGAACTAGGAATTAAGTGCTGTAAGAAAAGTAACCTCTGTTTAGCCAATACATTTGTACCAGGTCTTATATTCAAAGAACACATCTCAGACCACACCTTGCTGTTTTCACGTGGACAGAGATACCAGATGGCTCCACAGGGCTGCATGTCTGCCCCTGCTCCACTGCTACCTCCAGCTGCCTCAGAGCCATTTGTGCCAATGCTTTCCAATAGGGAATTTCCAGTGGTGTTTGCATCCATGCCAAAATTTGATGAAATGCAATAAAAAAGGTCAGATTTACTGAGCACATTACTTGCCTTGGCCAGGTTGCAATATGAAAGCCTTAGACACAAAATTCATTGAGCTATGGGCAAAGGTAAATCTGTTACTGTAAGGGACATTTGAGTACCCTAGAGAACAAAAGAATGTAAACAAACAGGAAGGACTTATTGCTTCAAACAACTTCCTGACAGAAAAAAAAAAAAAACACATCAGGATGTACTTTTACAAGGAGTGGAACCCAAGGCAGGTAAGAGAACAATGTGAGGTCACTTGAAAGGACCACTGTTTTAACATCTGCAAGGAAAAATATACACTTAATGAATATTTGTTGCTGCAGAATCCTAGGAATAGCTACCAGCTCTAAGACTACACACAGTATCAGTATTTGTTTGTTTCCATGGCTCAAAAATTTAAAGCAATGGAAAATTATTTTCATACATTTTATTTCTTTCCCTCTCCCCTTAGGGATTTTTTCAACAAAGACATGATTGGCAGAATTAGATTTAATGATGCCATTTCAGCTCTCACTTCTTTGGTAGCAATTATAAATGGTTTCATGATATGAAACAGGTGTTCCAGCATGGTCCATTGGGCAGCATGAGGAACATTTTGCTCCCTGATGTCATTGTACATGATGTATTCAATAATTGCTATTTTCTGATGGAGAATACATTTAGATGTGCACTAGATAGAAACTCAGCTGTTTTGTATGTTTTGGTTGGTCCACTGAACAGGAACTTCTGAATTTTCTGTACTGTGTCTGGTTTTCCATACTCCTGTTGTGTGACTAAAAATCAAGCAGGAAGGACTCTTTATTATTCATAGCTGTTTTTGTTTGTTTGTTTGTTTGTTTGTTTGTTTGTTAATCATCTACAGTGTGGCCAAAAAGACCAATAGCATGAAAAATACATGATTTTCAGAATGTTATCATTTTATGAAAACCAAGAGTTTGGTACAAAATCAACCATACTGACACATTCAGGGATGACCTGAATGAACCTTGCTGGCTAATCCTGAATCTGACTTAAGGGAGGTAAGAATTTTTGTGTCTAAATACATCTCAACACAATTTTGTGTCTCAATTCACTGCTAGATATGTGCAGTGATCTGTTTTCTTCCAACACTGTGGTTTCCAACAAAGAGAAGTTGAGGGCACAGAAAGCAGACTGACTGGTAAAATTATGTACTATCCAGAGTATCTCCGTAACTCCGGAGTATCTCCTAGACACCTCAATGAATTTAAATCCAACTGCGTGCCATTGCTGGTAATGACAGAAGTACTGAGGTTAAGGCAGAAGGAATGGTAGAAAAAGAAACATGGAGAACATACCATTACAGTAAGGCTATAAGAAGAAAAATAACCTTAGTTAATACGTGTTAATGGTAAAAATGATAATGAAAGAACTGTTCAGAGTATGAAAAAGCAGCTGCAGAAGAGGAAAAAAAGAGCACGTGGGCAAAGTCAGTGATTAGTCTCCCTGAGCTGCCATCAGTACCCGCCAAGTGTAGCATTGACTCGAAATGTTTTGATCACCATCCTGTATCACCTCTACTTCTTCAGTGCCGCTGTAGCTGCCTCTAATTTGCATATAATCCCAGTGGGTGACCAGGGGAAGTCGAATTCTTTGAGTTAGTTACAAAGGGAGCTAAATAGAACTTGCAGAACTTGTCAGGGAAATGATGGAAATGATGTCTTTGCAGAATAAGAGATTTCATCGTTACTTTGGGTCATATTCAGAAAACAGTTTTAAATGTAACAAGGAAAGGAGCATTCCTCTCAACAGATTCTTTTAAAACCATTAAAAAAGGAAAGAAAAAATATGATTATTAGTATTATTATCTTTTTTTTTTTTAACTGACCTGAACCTGATTTTTTTTTTCCCTCTGTTTGTTTTTGGAAGCAGCCATCCAATCAATGTAAGCCATAAGTGACACAACTTTCTTTTATAGTTGAGCTACATAGTACATCTCACTTCAGGCTCTTGTGGCAAGTCCATTCTCCATGTTGAGAGCGCTGGTACCAGTACTCTGATAGGAAAATAACATCCATCACACTTGGTTCACCTGGCTTAAAAGTCAGAGTTGTTTAAGATATAATCATGAGCTGATTTAATTGATTCTTCCTGTTATAGTTGTGGCATTTTTGGCAGTCCCTTCCTTGCTATGTAAGGATTTGTTGTGCTTTCTCCTTTGAAAGATAAAATAATACTTCACTGATATTTTTGTAATTAAATTGTTTTGTTATAAAACACATCAAACTAGCATGTATTGCAAACTGTGCTCTAAGGGAATGATATAATTACTATACTTTGCCACTCAGATAAAGGGAGGAATTGAAACAAATCATTTCTTCAGCATGGAATCAATTACTTTCCATACATAACTGTTCTCTGTACATAACTAGACTATTGTTTAATGCAACCATCAGCAAATAAGCAATTTTCAAGGATATGACAGTAGATAAAGCTGCCCTAAACAGTATCAGGAAACATCAGAATCTAAGCTTCCCTTAAAAGTAATAGCTAAACTGACTCAGTTGAAACCAGTCACCTGATTCCTATTAAGCAAGTTTATTCTTGGTTATGCAACTGGCTCTCCTGGTTACAGAAGTCATCCCATACGGAGGGAGGAGTGGATGAATTGCCCAAAACAAGGACTGCAGTTGCTGGACTTTCCCAGTTCATCTCAGCCAAGGGATAAACCTGAGACCCACTACTCTGCTTCTGCACTGAGACATGTACTTATAAGCCCTTACGAATGAATTTGTAGAAACCGATTTCTCCTTTTGTAGTGGCTTTTAAAACAAGGTTCACTGATTGTGACTAGAATGAAAGGTGAATCCATGCATATGCCTCCTGTATGCAGCACATACAGAGCACCAGTGTATCAGTCAGTGAGGTTGCATACAATAAAACCAAGCACACTGACCATCTCCTGTCATAATTAAAAGGAAAAACAGAATCAAAAAAACATGACAGGAAAAGAAATCCATAAGTTAGCCCTTTTAAAATCTAGGTACCAAATATAATTTATAATGGAAAAGCAATCTCTGAGTTGTTTGTGCTGAGGAAGTGATTGAAGGTAAGGGCCAGGGAAGATCTGTGATAATTACAACAAGCATTTCTGACAAAGGTTAGGGTCGTACAAGTAACCACATACTGCCAGAACAGTAACCTTGTCAAGCCTCTTAGCAGTTGGAAGGCAGCTCCTGTTCTTCCATGCGTCCTGTTGTTAGCTATTGATCACATCCTATTTTTAAGCTTCACACTAGAGGCAAATGAATAAATTGACAACTTCATTATTTTCCTATCCTAGAGATGTTCTCCTAGCCTCAGTGGCAAAAGCTATCTGTAGATATAACTAGAAAACAGGTTGTCAAAAGGGCAGATTCCAAGCAGAACATCCTGAAACATCAGGCCATTTCTAAAACTGCTTTACGTCTCTTTGCTCTAGAGTGCATGTGGGTAAATGCAGCTTCCAGTCTGTTCTGGACATGAAGAAGCCAAGGTCACAGCATCTTTAAAAATGAATTCACCATCACGGGAATTGCAGCTGACCAGGTACTGCAGGATCAGGTCAGACTGCTTTTGTTTCAAACAGGAAACCTATTCTTCATGGATACGGTCCTGTAGCCATTTGGGGGATCAGTCATCCCCCACATAAAATAAATTCAAAAGGTCAGAACCCCCTAGGTGATGCAGTTGCAGAGTTTCCCAGAGCAGCCTGATAGTGGAGTGGGCTTTGGTCCTGACACAGCAAGTACGCCAGGCCTCAGGGTTCTTAGGAATCCCCAAGCATCCAGGTGCCAGCACAGTGCTGCTCTCACACAGGGCTGAGAAACCCAACACGAGAAAGACAGAGAGCCCTAAGAGCAACCCCAGCCAGGCTAGGTACATCACAGAAAACAAAATTTGGCATCTTCATTATGCCTGGAAAGCCACAGAAAAGCATATATGCTGAGCTTCTGTTTTCATCTCTCTTGAGATTCTCAAAGTCCCTGCTCCTTATTCTTCTCTTTCTAGACTTAATAATTTACTGAGATCTGGTGAAGGCATCAGCAAGGGGCTGGAGATATCTCTGACAAGTCTCCATGCAAAAGGGAATGACTAAAAGGACACATTCCTTCTGGCACCTGATGTTATACCAGGGTCTGCCAGTCTTCTCATGCCAGATGAGACTGACATGACATTCTCATAACATATCTGTCAGCAATGATAGCATCATTCAGGTGAGCTTTTGTCATATTTCACAGCACTAGGACATGCATGACAGTCTTATGCTTCATTTCTCCTATGAGATTTAACACCTGGAAGCAGTGATATTATCATGGGCCAAGATCTTGCTTCCACTATAATGAACAGAAACTTCTATGCTGGTTTTCATAGCAAAGAGAAGTAGCATCACATGTCCAGCTGTCACGGACAAGATTACCATCACGGACTGAAGTTTAACTCTCCTTCATATGATATTTAAAAACATCATTTCTTATTTCTTTCTGAGAGATCCAAGAAAAGGCAGCACATCTCTGTATTTTTTCTTTATGCTCTCCAGTCCTGGGTAACAGTTTCCATAAGTGTGCATGGAGATTGGCATCACCCCGAGAAAAGGCAACTCAGCAGTTAAAATCAGAACAGCCTCTTTCTGGGGCTTTTCCATTTCTCTTCCCATAGAATGCAGCTCCATCCCACCTGGAAAACTGAGGCCTTAGGAACTTGCTGATATGGAAATTGCTCTGTTTGTTGAGCTCCATGACATCTGGCAGTCATGACAAAAAAGAAGAAACGACAAAAAAGAAGAAACAACAAAAGAGCGACTCTTAATAGTAGAGTTTGTTTTGCTGAGTGAAAAGATAGCAGAGTTTAAAATCACATTAATATAAAGACATGGCAGAGCAGAGTGCAAGCTGGTTGCCTAGTTGTATGGGACATGTCCACTTCATTGAAATTTCTCATTAATTATCATTTGGTATACCTCTTGAATGTAAGGGTATGTTAGGTTAAAAACAAAATAACAATAAACTGGATAGGCAGCAACAATTTAATTTCTGTGGATGCATTGCACATAGGTGAACAGTAGTTCCGTGCTTGTACTTTGGATTTCTGTAGTATTTTTCCCTGCACATTTTGTTTAGGTCGAGGAACTTCTCTAGGACTGAATAGAAGACAATGTCTGGAATATCACTGTAAATGTAATGGACAGAGTAAATTGACAGCAGCTCCAACTAAATTACAGTTTAAAAGACAAGGGAAGGCTCAAGGGACATCAAACAAAGGAAACTCTAGCTGACCAGCGCTCAGGTAAAATTGAATTGGAAATGTTCCCTGACTGATTAACATAACAAAAGTCCCAGTGTTTAAAAAGAAAGTCATTCTGCAGAAATAAGAGGGAGAAAAAAAAGAAACTGATCTTCCTCCAAACATATGGTAGTTATCTTTAAAAATATGCGTTCAGAGACAGATCAAAAATATTAGTGTGAATAAGGACTTTTTGAAGAGGGTTTTTTTAGTGATGTCACTCAGAAACGTATATAATTTTTAAAAGAACATGAACTGAAAATTTCTCCAGTTTCACTCCCTCCATTTACCCTTAGAAATAAGAGTTGTTCCACCAAAAAAAAAAGAAAAAGAAAAAAGAAAAAGAAAAAGAAAAAAGACTTAGTTTTCACAAAATGCATATTTTTAAAGAAAAAAAAGTGAAATAGAACTAAATACTGAAATAAGTGTGCCACCTTTATTTCAGAAGAACAGCCATTTGGCAAAAAGGTTTACTCGTCAAAATAGAACTACTGAGAAAATGATCAACTCTTATTTAACATACCTGTAGATTAGTAGAGTTATTTATTATGTAACAAAACTATTTTTATTAGTGCAATCTCATGAAGCTGTAAGAAAAACAGAGATGATTGACACTCATGTTTTAAAATCAAGTCTTTTCAACAGCATCTCCCTAGATAGACAAAAGATTTTTAGATAAATGTGTGTACCTGCTTTCTTTAAGTTGCAGTTTTATTGCTCCCTTTGCCGGTCCTCTACTTCATGCTCAGGCTTTCTGAAACTAATCCAGATTGATCCTGAGACAGTCCAAATTATTGCAATAAACAAAAATAGAAGGGAATTTCTGTCAAGTATAACATTTTCTACCAACAGTCTACTGAAACCAACAGAGAACAAGAGCAACAGAAACAAAGAAGTCCTTCAACTGTTCATCACTTTCAGAGCCATAGTCTGGGGACAGTCTTGTCTTGCCATGGCGTTGTCTGTACGTATTCTGTTTTATCATCCCAAATATTACTGTGTGAAATCACACATTTCTCAGACCTGTTGCTTTGCTGGCAGTCAGAACCTTATGAAGGGAGTTGCCAGCAACTCTGAGACAGATTCTGCCCCTCAACATTTTACCAAGCAAGCTTTGTTCCTGTTTCTCAGCTAACTAGTAAATTTCAGATTTTTTATGGTATATTACTTGTCAGATGATGTGCATGTTCTAAAGTCTGCATCTATTTGTAAATCCAAGTTTGTGGGGAAAAAAACCATAAACACAGCAAACAAATAGTTACCAGAAGCACAACTGAGATCTTACTTTAGGTTTATTAATGTCTCTTACTTCCTACTTACTGTTAGCAAGCTTCTGGCTTACCCAGGATCCCAAGTACTTAATCCCACTGACAGCAACATTGGGAGCATGTCCCTAGTGACTCAGTGCAGCCAAGAGGAACGTGAACTCAAGCAGGAAGGTAAAAAATTAAAGTTTATACTGTTTTGCTGAAATGCATCTAAGACATAAAACACAGGCCTAGCAGAAACGTATCTTCATACAATACATTAAAATGGTCCATTCTGTGAGACAAATGAAGAGGTTTAGAATTATTGTTAATTGGAACAGGAAGATCTGTTACACCAGGTTATACTTCAGATTTTTTTCATCCTGCTTGTGTGACTGCACTGCTGATGCACCCGCTTGTCAAGAGTAAATAGAGATGCAGAACTCAGAGGACCTGTGTGTAGCTGTGTGGCTGGGAAGCTACAACTATAGCTTATAGGGGAAAATCAGGGGACACAAATCTGTAGAAAAAACAAAAACAAAAATAAAAAAAAAAAAACACAAAAAAAACACACAAAAAACAAACAAACAAAAAAAAACCAACAAAACTGAGTGTTGTTGGTTTCTTTTCTCACAGGGAAATCTGCTGGGACACTTTCCTGTGTGCACTACTGAAGGGAATCTGCTCTAGAATGGGTTGGACTAGATGATCCCCAGAAGTCCCTTCCTACTGCTACGGTTCTGAGAAATTATCCTTTTATTTCTCTCCACTTAATAGGTAGATACCAGGTGTGAGAGACAGTTTCTGAAATATAGGCACCCTTCCTAGACACTCAGGGTTCTTGTTCCTGGTCTCCTACAACTGTTTCAGACAGGCACAGGCCAATCCATCATCTGCCAGCCTAACATGGGTGTCTCACATACACTCAGGTATGCAAAAATCTCCCAATGCATGCATTTACACATGCCCAATGCCTTTCCAAGAACTGCTTAATGAACGGCTACTTCAGAAGTTACAGGATGACATTCAAATGATAGACTCCCTGGTTCCCTTGTTTGATAAGATTATTATTCCTCGAAAAGACTTAATTTTCACTGAAAACACAGACTGAAACTCTGATTATAGTCATACACTAGACAACTGCAATTGACACAGCTAAGAGGGTCGTCATCGCTCCATCATGCTACAGCAGTGAACAATCAAACAGCATGTTAAAGATATGTTTAAAACGCGAAATCTTCCTTTGAGATGAGAACAGCAGTACAGAATAAAAAGAAAATTATATATTAAGAGGGGCAGTCAATTAATAAACTATACCTTTCTCTTAAAATGTTAGTCAATAGAAAATGGAATACATTGGATTCGAAATGCTTAAAAAAGCATGCGTGTGAAAGGGATGGGAGAGAGGGCACAGTTCTGTAGAACCAATGTGAGAAAGTGAATGTTGTCTATGAAACTTAATTATGTGGAGGACGAGTTAGCAAAGACTTACAGTGCACGTGTCACACAAGATATGTGATGATGAAGCTGCAAACCTGAGAGATCCTGAGAAATATTTTTCACATCAAATCTTTAAATTAAATCTTGGTTTCATAAACAGATGCGGCTCTACTTGGCACTTGGAGGATACACTGGTTTTGTCTAAAATGCAAAGAAAACCATATCTTTTTGAAAAAATGTCATTCTAATGTGCCATTTGAAAGGAGTTTTCACACAGGTTTTCACTCAGTATTTAGTGGAAATATATAGAATTATTTTCCTCCCTCCAAAAAGATGCTTTTGCTGTGTCCAGTGGCTTTCTTTGAACTGCCATCAAGCAGGCAAATGGTTTTATGTCTCCAACTTGGCGACTTTGCTCAGGACTGTTCTGTGCCATTCTTAGACTTGCTTTCACAGGATTTCCTTTTCTGATCCGCTTGCAGCAGAGATGACAAGTGAAGAAGATCTTATAGGGTCTGAATTATCACTATTTATTTTGGGCATTTTTCATGGAGGACAATATGGTGGGTACTTCTGCTGTTTTGTTCAGAAAATTTTGATATAGTTGCCGTCACTGAAACATGGTGGAATGACTCCCACACATGGAGTGCAGTGATTGAGGGCTACCAACTTTTTAAAAAAAATAGGCTAGGTAGGAAAGGTGGTGGTGTAGCTCTCTATGTTAAAAAAGATTGTGAATGCGTGGAAATCAATAATGATGATGACAGGGTTGAAAGCTTATGGATCAGAATAAAAACCAAGGCCAACAATACCGATGTTATTGTGGGAGTTTGCTACAGGCCACCTACCCAGGATGATGAGGTGGATGAGATGCTTTATAGGCAATTGGGGGAGGTCTCAAGGTCACTCCCCCTCATTCTGGTGGGGGATTTCAACTTCCCAGACATCTGCTGGGATTACAATACAGCAGACAGGGAACAGTCTCGGAGGTTCCTAGAGTGTGTGGGAGATAACTTCCTGACACAGTTGGTGAAGGAGCCGACGAGGGGAAACAAAACTCTGGACCTGCTGTTTGTTAACAGAGATGGTCTGGTGAGGGATGTAAAGGTTGGAGGCCGTCTGGGACAAAGCGATCATGAAATGCTAGATTTCTCGATCCTTGTCGAACCGCGGAGGGGAGTCAGCAGAACTGCCACCTTGGACTTCCGGAGGGCGGACTTCAACCTCCTCAGGACTATGGTTGAGAGGGCCCCCTGGGGAGTATCTTTGGAGAGTGTGGGAGCCCAGGAAGGTTGGGAATACTTTAAGGAAATTGTCCTAAAGGCGCAGGAGCTGACTGTCCCAAAATCGCGAAAGATGAGCCGACGGGTGAGGAGGCCGGGCTGGCTGACCAGAGACCTTTGGCTTGATCTAAAGAACAAAAAGAGAGTTTATGGTCTCTGGAAGAATGGGGGAGCTACTTATGAGGATTACAGGTTTGTAGTGAGGCTGTGCAGGGAGAAAATTAGGAAGGCCAAGGCGCAGCTAGAACTGAGCTTGGCTTCTAAGGTTAAGGAGAATAGTAAATGTTTTTATAAACACATCAATACCAAGAGGAAGGCTAAGGAAAATCCCCATCCCTTGTTGGATTCTGAGGGCAACTTGGTCACTGAGGATCGGGACAAGGCTGAGGTACTTAATACCTTCTTTGCCTCGGTCTTCAATAGTTATGCTTGTAACTCCCTGGGAACGCAGCCCCCTACACTGGTAGACGGAAAGGGGGAACCAAAAGAGCCTTGCGTGATCCGTGATGAGATGGTTCTGGATCTACTTAGAAAGCTGAATGTTTATAAGTCCATGGGGCCGGATGGGTTGCACCCTAGAGTTCTGAGGGAGTTGGCGGATGTGGTCGCCAAACCACTGTCCATAATTTTTCAGCAGTCTTGGCTGACTGGGGATGTCCCGGTGGATTGGAGACTGGCAAATGTGACGCCTATCTTCAAAAAGGGCCGGAAAGATGATCCTGGCAGCTACAGGCCCATCAGTCTCACCTCGGTGCCTGGGAAGGTTATGGAAAGGATAATCTCAGGTATCATCATGGACGAACTAAAGGTCAGCCATGGGATCGGGCCTAGTCAGCATGGGTTTATGAATGGTAGATCCTGCCTGACTAACCTGATTTCATTCTATGACAAGGTGACCCGCTTAGTAGATGAGGGAAAGGCTGTCGACGTGGTCTACCTGGACTTCAGTAAGGCCTTTGACACTGTCCCCCATAACATTCTGGTAGAGAAGCTGGCTGCCCGTGGTTTGGATGGGTGCACGCTCCGCTGGGTGAAGAACTGGTTGGATGGCCGGGCCCAGAGAGTTGTGGTCAATGGAGTGGAATCCAGTTGGCGGCCGGTCACAAGTGGCGTCCCCCAGGGCTCGGTGCTTGGGCCGCTTCTGTTTAACATCTTCATTGATGATTTGGATGAGGGGATTGAGTGCACCCTCAGTAAGTTCGCAGATGACACTAAGCTGGGAGGGAGTGTTGATCTGCCTGAGGGGAGAAGGGCACTACAGAGAGACCTGGATAGACTTGATCGATGGGCCAAGGTTAATGGAATGAGTTTCAACAGGGCCAAGTGTCGGGTCCTGCATTTTGGTCATAACAACCCCAGGCAATCCTACAGGCTTGGGGAGGTGTGGCTGGAAAGCTCCCAGACAGAAAGGGACCTTGGTGTGCTGATGGACAGTCAGCTGAATATGAGCCAGCAGTGTGCCCAGGTGGCCAAGAAGGCCAATGGCATCCTGGCTTGTATCAGGAATGGTGTGGTGAGCAGGACTAAGGAAGTCATCCTGCCCCTGTACTCAGCATTGGTGAGGCCTCACCTCGAGTACTGTGTCCAGTTTTGGGCACCTCAGCACAAGAAGGACATGGAGGTACTGGAGCAGGTCCAGAGAAGGGCAACGAGGCTTGTTAAGGGCTTGGAGAATCAGCCCTATGAGGAGAGACTAAGGAAGCTGGGGCTGTTTAGTCTGAGGAAGAGGAGGCTGAGGGGAGACCTTATTGCTGTCTTCCAGTACCTGAAAGGTTCTTACAGTGAGAGTGGGGCAGGTCTATTCTCACTACTGACTTGTGACAGGACGAGGGGAAATGGCCTCAAGTTGCGCCAGGGCAAGTTTAGGTTGGATATTAGAAAGAACTTCTTTACAGAAAGGGTGGTTAGGTACTGGAATGGGCTCCCCAAGGAGGTGGTTGAATCGCCATCCCTGGATGTGTTTAAGAGCCGCTTGGATGTGGTACTCAGGGATATGATTTAGCAGAGGTTTGTTGTTGTGGTATTGTTTTGTGGTTGTTTTTTAAGAGATAGGCTACTGGTTAGGCTGCGGTTGGACTTGATGATCTTCAAGGTCTTTTCCAACCTGAGTAATTCTATGATTCTATGATTCTATGATTTGTTCTCTGGATACTTCCGACAAATACAGTGAACCTGTACTGGATGCCAGTAAGCCTGTAAACACTTGCACAGCAGAACTAAACAATGAAATAGTTCAGACATCAATCACTCCCCATAATTATGCATTTTCTTCACAAATGCATTTCTTTTTTTTTTTTTTTCTTTTTTTTTTTTTCTTTTTTTTTTTTTCCTGTTGTTCATAGAAGATGTCATATGGGAAATGCAGGAAAGACAGTAGATGATCTGTGTTGCGATGAGATCTGTTTGCCACCACCACCTGGCTCATCACATCCATGTTGGAGCTATCATTTACCTTTAACAGCAGTGTGTTTTAGAAAGTCTTAATTCACTTCTGTCAGGCAATCAGATTGTTGCAAAATATATAAATTCTATATACAAATACCATCAGATGATGCAGCAGGCAATCACTGTGGTAATTAATCCCACATTTTTGTAGTTGAAGTAACAATTCTCATTTCAGGATAGAGTTTGAGTAAGAAGAGCCTATCTATATCTGTAAATGAATGATATCATTATTTTGGGAAATGAAAGTTTAAGCTCTGTAAAACATACAATCCCATGGAGATCTCAGCAGAGGAACTTGTACGTGCAGGTGTTTAATGTGATAAGGTACGTTACCATTTATCTGTGTACTTGCAGACAAATATTAACATAGTCATGAATTAAGCTTTTAATCCCTTTTATTATAAATTGAATATCTTTATTTTAACAAACATCAACAATGCACATTATTGTGCTCCAAACTATTCATTACTATTCCCCACAGTGTACCATTACATGATACGCCATAATACATGTGTTAATATAATGCCAAGCATCTGCTTGAGTATTCCATAGTATATTTCATTCTCTCCCGCTCTCTCTTTTTGTTTAAACAAAGAGGCAATCTCACAAAAGACACTTTATATAGGAAACCACACAGCCGTTCAGCTTTATGTTGGAGAAAAACAGTAGCATGCTACATGCCATTTTCTGATGATTCAGATCCTGGTTCCTCATCTTCAGATTCCTTGACAGCAAGAAATAGACTTATGAACAAAGAGCAGAAAGTTAGAGGTGTAAAGGTGTACTGAACTGATAGTAGTCAGATGGGGTCACCAACACGGTGTCTCAATGATGAGTCAGTAATAGCTGGGTGCCTTGTTCGAAGCTGCATTACCAAGACCTGCCAGTGGGCACACTGATTAAACATGGAGGAAGCAGCGTTTACTCCAACGAGTAAAATTCTATGATTTTCAGAAATACTCATAAACATTAACTTCAGGTTATTTAGATGAGCCACTAAGAGTCATGGCCTCAGAGCTGCTGTATGTATAACCACAGATCAAGATCAGAATTTGTATTAAAGAAATGCAAACACCACTAGCTCAACAGCTTGCCTGAAAAATAAATAATAAAAATAAAAATAAATTAAAATAAAAATAAATAAAAAAGGAGGATGAGGGAGGTGGGGGTTGGGGAAGGGAATTATGGGGGGAATTTACTTAAATCCCATGGAAACGTGGAAAAATCATAGAATCATAGAATCATCAAGGTTGGAAAAGACCTCCAAGATCATCCAGTCCAATTGTTCAGCTACCACTGAAATAACACAGCCAGAACTCAGACTATGAAGAAATGCAGCAGCAGGACCACTATGTTTTTGTTATGTCATATGACATCTGCCACTGGTTTCCTAACACCGCTGACAGTAACTAGATTGACAAGGACTTGCTATGTCACCTTCTCTCACTAAGCAAGACTGAGCTGCATAATATGTGAAACTCAGGAAAACAAACCAAACTTACCAACCAACCAAAGAAAAACTAAAATCAAACCAAAAGGAAACAACTATTTGCTTTGCTCACATACACATAACTCCAAGGAACTAAACAGAATCAAACAGGGGTCAGAATCTGAGAAGATAGGTTGAGGAACAGAAAAGAACACTGTGGAAATTGTAATATGAAGGAAGTACTGTAAGAAAAATAATGAAATAATATTTTGATCAAAGGCTTGGCTTGTGTTTCAGCTTCCACAGAAAGTCTTATACTGAAAATACTGTATTAGTAACATTTATTGTCTGCAGATCTTCTGTGACTTAAAAGTACCGACACCAGTCTTGCAGCTCTTTTGCTTTCTGAAAAAATTGCAGAAAGATTAAAAAAAAAAATAGTACTTGGAGTCAACCAAAGTAACCAAGCAACATTACTGCTGTAAAAGAAAGTACTGCATTTCTGTCTAAGAAAGCAGCTAGCTTGCTTGTTTTCATTTTTTGGTAACAATTCTTTTTCTGCTAGTCATGACTGTAAAGAAAAATGACTAATAATTGTTATATTAAATGAAAGGTTGTTGTTCCAAATACATTATCCCAGAGATCTCATCAATTACTGTAGAGGAATTCTGCTGAAAACATATTCCAGTAGTTCAAATAAACTGTAGCTAAGCAGAAAGAAAAGGGAAAATGGATTATAGTATATGGGTTCTGTTTTAAAAGCTGTACATTGAGTCTAAACAATTCAGTGTAATCTTCATTATCCTCCAAAAAGCCTTTTGATTGTTTTATTCCTTCAAATGTGCCCTATTTAAATATTTTTCAAGCTTTACATATGGTATCCATGTTATTAGCTCTGTAAAGTGTTTACACGAAGTCTCAAAATGCAATCCTCAAGGCACTGTAATTTACAGAGAAGCGAACACTGTCATAATAACATCTTTATCCTACAACATATCGCAGCTTAAAGTAATATTGCAAAGTCAAACAAATCCCATTAAAGAAAACAGAACAACCAGCAATAAAATTACAGTATGCTGAATCACCCTTGTGAGAGCATCGTGGAAGCCAGGCTGAGAAAGGGTGGTGAAGTAGAACGACGAAGTGAATGATGGGGATGGGAAGCAAATAGATTATGGATGCTGTTAAAAGTTAAATATAGATCCTTTCACCCTTAGGTCAGAGGGCTGAACAGCACTAGGCCTCTTTCCTTATTAATTAAGACATTTTGGAGGCTTCTGCAGGATAATTCAATGGCCATGCTAAATTCAGGGCTTAATGAGTAAATATGTATTTTGTGCATTACAAGGGAGTAACTTCTACCACAACAAATAGCAGCACTGCGCAAATGCAGAATTTTGTTCCCACAGCTGCTAGTCGTCTGTGCTCAAACTGCAACATCTTAAATATTTACTGAATTCTGTTAGCAAATAAAGCAGCTGTCCCAGTGCATGTAAACAATTAGCAGCAAAACACTACTACTAACAGTGCACAGAAATTATGGGTCAGTATGCTTGTAAAAAATAAAAATAAAAATACCTGGTATACAATCATGACTGTAGACTCTCTGGGGAATAAATAGGTTTCCCAGCCTATTTCTTGCCATAATGTCACATCATTTCTATCAGAGTACTAACAGTGCCTTCCTTTCTCTCTGCCATTCTGTTAATTGCTGTTATTTTTACCACCCCAGGTTGGCTCACCACATCATTCACTACACTGTAAAACATTAGAGAGAATTACTTCAGGATAACTACAGCAGGAGAAAATTTGATGTGTTTTCTCTTAGATCTGGCAAAAGCTTTGCTACTGAGTTTGGAAACTTTGGGATTTTACACACTTGCTACTTATGTACATGTTAAATGATTGATACAACTCTTTTTGGATAAAACTGATATCAACTAGTTCTGAAGCCCTGAGATACAACGAAACAATCCTAAAAAAGTCAGAATTTTTTGCTATCCCAATTTGCCTGATCTACATATCTACCAGAATTTCTTTCAAATGTAAAATATCCATCACCATATTGATTGCAATATTGAAAAAAATATTAATATTAATAATAATATGAATACTATAAATTAGTATTTTTGTCAGAATTTGCACAAAATGGTCTTCTGCAACCGTATTACTGATTTGTAGGGAGGAATATCTTCACTGTTTGTATATTTGTCTTAAACAATTGTAATCTTGCAATTAATAAGCAGAAAATAATCCTCTACTGTATCACAAGTATCACATAAGGTCTTCAGTGCAATTCTTAAAACATCAGGAACACGTCAAGAAAACCATCATGTACAATGTTATGGACATTCCAGGGGTACTGCTGCTCCAAGGCACCTCTTGGAATACACTGTAATAAAGAGGGCACAAAACTGACCAAGCTCTTTCTCCTTCATTCAAAACTATCTGATGAATAATAAAGCACTAAATAAAAGAAAAACAGCTCACTTTACTTCACTAGACCAGTAGTTCCATTAGTTTTTTTTTCCGTGCAAAGAGCTTAAAAACTCCTTACCAGAGTCTAACTCAAATTCCTTCACATACATGGGTTGTTATCTAACGCAATACATCATCTTTATTGATCCTTGAAAAAGTAGTCCAAAATTTGCCAGAGAACGATAGACCTGAATTTAGAAGCCAAAAAAACCACTGCATACTGGCTCTATCTTCAGGAAACAGCCTACAGGATTTCTTCATGAAGGCTTTCATTTCTAAGTAAAAATATGTGAGATACAGATGGCTAGTTTTGACCCAAGGACTTACAGTCCACTAACCCCCCTTAAAAATTTCACCAGTAGAAAACTGTCAGTTAAAAATGCATTTTTTTTCTCCATCAAAAAGAATCTAACCTGGACTTCCAGCTACCTAAACTATTTGTGCTTTCATTTGCTAATTAAAATTGCCTTCTTTTTTTAGAGACCTTCCCTCCATAGCAGATAAGCACCATATGTCCATATCATAACAGAAGATCTAGACCAGTAATTCAAAAGGACAAAAATGGTGCTAATGGAGTGTCAAGAGGAAATCAGTATGGGTTAGGTTATTTTGACATTACTATAACTAAATTATCATTATTATCTTTTCTTTTTAGTTCAGTGTCAAGAGGAACTAACCAGTACTGGAGTGGTAAATGCTGTAGCACATGGCAAAGTACTGTCCCTACTGTAAGGGTGCGAAGCAAGACATATGAGGCAGCTCATTATATCTTCGTTTTACAGAGTGACAACTAAAAGGTACAATGATTTCACGGGCAGTCTGAGTGTCTCAGGGATTCCCAAACCTCTTAAATCTTATCCTGTTGTGTAAGAGTGAGTTCTTTTCAAGTTATTCTCTGATTTATGTTTTTAACTACATCACTCTAAAATTTTAGAAGACCGATGTGTGATTCATTCTTGGTGTGTCATTAAGCTACAAGTGGTTTGTTGGAAAAATACTGTATGTTCAGAAGACCAACTTGCTTTGAAGACAACCCTCCTATACATTACGCACCTCTTAGCCATTACCAGAATGCACACAGCTAGTCATGGAATGAGCCCTAATTCCAAACTGCAGTTATAAAGCCAAAATGATTAATTTGGCTTTACAAATCATTCCTCTGTGCCACTTGTCACATCTTAACTAGAAGTATCCTGAACTTTCTATTTGCAAAATGACATTCAAACATGAACTAATTAATCCTGAATTGGGTCCCTGATGTGAAGAAACATTGTAAGAAGTTATTATAGTCTCTTTATTTCTAGAGGAAACTGAGACACAGAAGTTGGGAAACTCAGGCTGCACAGACATTAGGCTGCACAGTTCCTGGTGATAGGTTCATAGAGGTTGACAACATCACTCACAAAGACTCTCTGAATGACACCCCAGCAGAATTAGGCCCATCTTGCAACAGAAAATGCAATTATTTTTTTTTTTTCTTATGAAACACAGAACGGAGAAAACAACCAAAGCAGAGTAGGATCTGTATAATATTCAGATCATGGTGTATGAAGGTGTCTGAAGTATTTAACTTAAAAAATCTCATGTCTCTCCTAGTGCTAAGTATTTTTGTAAATAATAAACTGGCTTATACATTAATAAACAAAAAAACTTTACGCCATGCTCATATTAAACTACAACTGTGCCATCAGTAAATGAAAATCAACTGAAATCAATTTAGCCCGGATAAAAAGTCCCCTTCCCCTGCTGCAGCTCATCTGGTGTGCTAACAGCTCCCAGTGATGAAACAGGTGCTTGTAAATTAATTAGCCTACTGAAACACACCTTAAAATGAATTTCCAGAACACCCTGGCAGTGAGCCATCCTGGTCCCACGAGCTGATCAGTGTTCTGTAAATATTGAGATTTGATAAAGTAAATGCTACTCTGGCAGCAGATGGTTTGGAATGCTCTGTTGACATTGCCTGCGATTACTTGGATATGAAGACTTTGCTTCTCATAGGCCTCCTTTGGGAGCTACTGGAGGACTTGATCCCCTCTCCAGCTATTTGCCTTCTAATTGAAAATCCTTATTCCCAGATGGAGCATAATGCTGCTGCTTCAGGCGTCTAGCTCTGCACTGCTTGACTGTTGATACATGGGTAATTGCTTTCAGTAATGCAGGTTAAATGTGACATTTAGTGCTTAATAAAAATTATCAAGGCCAAAGCCGTTTATCATTCTTACACTTGGGCTGTCAGTTCTAAAGGAATTTTCAGTTCATTTGAATTCTTCCTGAAGAGGCAAGCAGCTTCTCCCTAGTAGAAGGGAAGAAGCTGTCACCAAACTTGGGCGTTTTTCAGCTTTATTTCTGAGGTTTGTTTGCTAACCCCCCTTTAAAATTAAGCTATCAAATATGGCAACTATCTACTTTTGTACTTAGCATGTTGGCAAATAATATATCATCAGCAGCCACTGTGAACACAAATTACATGAAACAGATGCGCTACACTGAACCTTCTGTGAGTGGTTGTAAACTGAAAGTTATTCCCTCTTTAAAATAGTAAAGAGATGAACCTGAAAGGAAATGGACTATGTTGAACTGAGTCATTTAAGATTATAGAATCTGTTCATGGTTTCTAAAAAAACGAGGACAAATGCTTCCACAACATGGTAGGCTTGGCAGGTCCTCTTCCTTAAGAACACATAGAATAATTGCTGCAAGTGCCTTTTTTATTTTTTATTTTTTTAAGTTTAAATTATGAGCACTCCTATCATGGCAAACAGACTAACATTCTTACTATGGATCAGTGATTTGATAAGAGAGGGAGAGTCTGCAGTCCATCAGGCTTGCAAAGAACGCATTCAAAATCAGGGTAGCCTGAATATGCTGACTGATAAATAACTGCAGTCACGTCACTGATTTTCAGTCACATCATTTCAGGTTTATAAATAGGATCTCTGGAGAGTCCAGTCATAACTACATGGGTTGGCAGGCCAATGTTTTCTCCTCCTAGAAGTTTACTTTCCAATTTAGAGATGAAATCTAGAACTCCATTCTTCTTCTGCTCTATTTTTCTAGACAGCTGAAATAAGTAGCTAGTTAACTAGTTAAATCCCTTATCTATTGTCTTTGGAGAGATCTGTAAGACATCCCTTGCTGGGTTATACTGCTAGACTTCATAGTCTAAATGGAAAGAGATACCCTATCCTCTGTGCATCAAACAAACAGTTTAGTTTGATGCATAGGAGAGCTTAAAAGTTTTCAGAATGGGCTGACTGGCTGCATCCTTCAACTACCATAAACCTTTAATAATAGTGTTTTCTTCTACATTTTCTGAACAGTCTTCAGAGAAGTTCTTACCTGCCTACCACACAACAGTTAGTGTGATTGCAGAGTTGCCTTCCAGTACTTCAACTGCTGCTCTCACAGAACTTCAGCACTGTGAATTTCACCTGCATAATTAATCTGTTTGAAATGATTTTGAATAAAAAGGCACAAGGCATTATTACTCACAGCATGGCCATCAAGCTGAATTCACTTCTCATATATATATATATATATTTTAAAAAAAAAAAAAAAAAAAAAAAGAAAAAAACAAACAAACAGAAAATTAATCTGTGTTGTAGGGTTATGAAACTTTGGTGTCTGTACTTCTTGTTATTTGGAGGACATCTTCAGACACCACATCTCTGTACCTTGTGTGATATATAATCAATTTTAGAAATAGAGAAATCTAGGCACACTAGCAAGTCAGATGGCTGAAAGGCAATGATATTATGAAAGTGATACTGGTAATTCATGAAACTGAATCAAAAGACATATTTCTCCAGATATTGTCACTGATGATATTAACTTTAAGGCCATAACCTGTCCCTGACCATGCTGTTTTTTAAGTTCTACCTTCACCTTTTGGATTAAGCTCTTCTTTTCTTCCTTGATTAGTTCAATTTATAAAGCTGTCTTCTATATATCCATTGAAACCAATAACTTGTTTTCTTAATTTCTAGAGTCCAATGTCTCTCACATGTTGTTTTCATATTAAATTGCTTAACCAGAGAAAATATAAAAATTTTAAGCTTGGGTCTTTCTTGTGAAACATTTTTTTCCCTTTTAAAGAACTTGACATGTGCCTGCCAGACTGCCTATATGAGATCCTGACAATTGTGAGCAGATGATTAGTTTCAGCTAAAGGTGGAGTCCAAAGAAACTGGCTCTTGTAGGCATCAAACACAGGAGCTGAGACTAACTCCACTCCCTCCTCCTCTTTTTTCAAGAGTAACCTAATCAAGATCCTTTTGGTTTTTACTTATAACATGGAGCCAAAATCTTTAGTTTATATTAAGTTCCTACCATAGATATCTTCATAGATATTCTGCACAGCTATAACATGGACAGTGCATCCAATCCGACTTCTCTTTCTCCTCTAGGAGAACCACATGGATCCTTCACGTAAAGTCTTCCATCTGCAGTTATGAGTTGTGAATGAACATAGAAGAAAACTGGATTCAGAAATTCAAGAAAAAACTTGTATCTAAGTTATTCATCTTATTAAAGGGGAGAAAGAAGAAGAAAGAAAGAAAGAAAGAAAGAAAGAAAGAAAAGAAAGAAAGAAAGAAGAAAGAAAGAAAGAAAGAAAGAAAGAAAGAAAGAAAGAAAGAAAGAAAGAAAGAAAGAGAGAGAGAGAGAGAGAGAAAGAAAGAAAGAAAGAAGAAAGAGAGAGAGAGAGAGAGAGAGAGAGAAAGAAGAAAGAAAGAAAGAAAGAAAGAAAGAAAGAAGAAAGAAAGAAAGAAAGAAAGAAAGAAAGAAAGAAAGAGAGAAAGAGAGAAAGAGAGAAAAGAGAGAAAGAGAGAGAAAGAGAGAGAAAGAGAGAAAGAGAGAAAGAGAGAAAGAGAGAGAAAGAGAGAAAGAAAGAAAGAAAGAAAGAAAGAAAGAAAGAAAGAAAGAAAGAAAGAAAGAAAGAAAGAAAGAAAGAAAGAAAGAAAGAAAGAAAGAAAGAAAGAAAGAAAGAAAGAAAGAAAGAAAGAAAGAAAGAAAGAGAAAGAAAGAAAGAAAGAAAGAAAGAAAGAAAGAAAGAAAGAAAGAAAGAAGAAAGAAAGAAGGAGAAAAAAAAAAAAAAGACCAGCTTCAATATGTTGTCCACACAGTGTTCCAGGACAGACCTCAAATTTAGGAAGATATCACATGGATTTCTCAACACTCCTACTATA